>NC_141877.1:27494545-27646060 GCF_056163025.1 Triticum urartu
ACAATGATTGTGTGCATCATCATAATGAAGAGGCTACAGTATGAACTTTCTTTTCAAAACAATAAAATATCTAGGCCCTAGGCCCTTCTGGTGAAAGAGCGGACAAGGGACGGCCTCCTGGCCACCTAAACGGACTAAAAGGTTGAATTCTTGGAGTTGTCCTTAAAGCATCTATAGTCAGACGTCTTAAACCAGTTTCAAATGTCCGAACACTGATCGGTTAAAAGAACTCGACCCACTTGGATGACTTAAACCGGCCTCAAATGCTCAGGCTGATCCCCTCATATTTAGCCAAATCTGGGGCGGCCCGAGTGCGCCTGTCATGTCGGACTGACGATCGGATCCCACACAATATCGTTCGGAAACACAACGGTCCGATGAGCATCTCCTTCGGGAGGGTGTGACCGTGTGGCGCTACTCTGGCTCGCCGCCTGAGGCAAACGTCTGGCTATTTAACACGAACGGCAACCCCCAGCCCTAGCCCTAGCCACATCCGCTTCCTCCCTCTCTGCGGCAGCAGCCCAAGACACATCCACTTATGTCCCTCTCCGCTCGCCGTCCGCGATAGCCATGGTCAGGCAGAGGGTGACCACGTACGTTATGTTGACGCTGGAGTGGCGCCTCCAGCTGCTCGAGGAGATACGGGCTATACGTGCCACCCGGACATCTCCGACGATAATTAGTAGTGCAGGCTAGTATTTTTTTTTTCATTTTTGTATGAATTTAAGATTTGAAATATGAAGTGTTTGGATGCAGAGAAGGAAACCGTTTGAGGGGTCCAATTTGGTGTCGGGGGTGGTAGATGCTTTTACGCGTTGGTGCTTAATTTGCGCGTATGCACTGGTGGAGACCTCCGATGGGCATGGTATGGCACCCGCCATACCTTGATTCTGAGAAAAATAAAATGTATGCTTATGTATGTTACGGCTGCCTCGCTAATTGGTTTTGACCGCTGGCATTTTACGCTAAAAGAAGAGATAGGTCGATGCATCCAGCTAGTTGGACCAGGAATTGATTGAGCGCCCACGCACAAGGCAGCAAACAATCGAGGTTCCCTAAAAAAAGCAAACGGTCGAGGCGTCGAGCCAAGCTCTGCTATGCTTGATTAGGGTCGCCACTTATGGCTTATCCACCCTTAAAAAGATACTTGTGGCTTATCCATCCTCGTGACCCATATCCTATATTTCATTGAACATTTTTATGGATTAACAAAGTGTTGGCAAATTTAAAAAAAACAACCGATCGAGACGTCAAGCTAGGTCGAGAACGCACAACCCAATCGAGACGCACATGCACATCTCCACCAACTTTTAACTCCACCCGATGGCCGACGCGACGAACCCTAACTAGCGCGACAAGCCAACGCGGCAGCAGCGCTAGTGGCAACTCCTGCCGAGGCGGGTGACCGCGACGGGGTAGGAGGTTTGGTTCATCAAATGGAGAGTTTTTTTGGTTCAACTTGAATAAGCTTGCTAGGTTCACAGAGATTTATCATGATGATTTCTCTGATTATGAATATAAACATATAGAAGATAACCTTAATCTATTCATTATCCATATGAGAAGAATTGAAGACTTTAGAGCTTGTCATGATATCGTGTCATGATATTGCAAGCCTAGCTAAATGCTGGTTGAACTTAAAAGGCATGTCATGTTTCTTACTGTTTATCGCCTATTGAGTTGGCATTTCTACTACCGTTAGCGATGACAACAGTTGAAAGAGTCTTCTCATCAATGAAAATCATCAAGACTGAGATGCACAGCAAGATGACCAATGGTTGTCTTAATGACTTGATTGTTTGTTATATTGAGCGAGAGATTTTCAAAAGTATTGATCGTGGTAAAATTAAGGAAGATTTTCAGAATGAGGGTAGGGCATTGTTATTGCGTGAGTCTTCTAGACACCATTGAAAGCTTCATTATCTGTATGTTTTAGGTTGTTTTCCTATTGAAACATGCCTACATTTTTATTGTGTTTGATTTTTCGTTGTAATGTGTATTGGCTCTTTCGATTTGCATCAAAAGAATTCTTTCCTTAAGACTTTGCCACACCTTTTTTTTTTCATCCTCCTCCTCTGCGTACGCTGTTGGTCGTTTGATCAGATCTCTGTTTACTACGTACGCCTCGTCCATCCTGTAACGTGCCATGAGGTGGGCGATGTGCAGGGTCCTCCCATTCCCAAACAAGTCGCTCATGGTTGAAACATGCAAGTATAAAGCTGGAGCATCCATTCATCCAGCATGTACCACTACCATACCACCACAGCCCCACCCATCACCCATCACCCACAGTCCAACACAGAAAAAAGAGACACGGATCGAGATCCGATAAGCGAGCAGGACAAGGCCTGCTTGCAGGAGATCCGGGAGCTGTCCTACGACATCGACGACGACCTCGACGACTTCATGGAGGCTACCGTCTGCGAAAAATCCGCCGATCTGGCCGGACTCTTGGACAAGATGAAGGCCATGCTGGGCCGGACCAAGGCTCGTCACCAGATCGCCAAGGCCGTCGATGATCTCAAGGAACAGGTGGTCCAGGTCGCCGAGAGGCACAACCACAAGAGGTCCAAGGTTGATCCCAGGGCTCCAGCCATCGTCGACGACGCGTCCAAACTCGTCGGCCTTGACGGGCCCAAACAAGAGCTCATCCAACTACTACTGGCCGGTTCTGCTTCTGAGTCAACGCAACAGCAACCACACCCAGAGGGTCAGTAGGAACGGGCAAGACAACTCTGGCGAGTCAAGTGTACCAAGAGCTCAAAGGCCAATTCCGTTGCCCTGCTTTCTGCTCCGTGCCACGAAATGCAGACAAGGTCCTAGTTATGCGCGCCATTTACAATCAACTGAAACGTCCATATTCTCCTTCTCCTGGCGTCAAGGATTTACCACAGCTTGTCGCCATGATTTCAGACTTGCTCCAAGACAGACTGTATATATGGCTTTAAAATTTGAACGCTTTGCTTACCTGAAAATTCATGCAGACTACATATCCTGTATTAATTTTGGACCGTTATTAATTTAATTCACTAGTATGCGCCCAAGTATTTAGGTGACGTACGGTTTTGATATTTCTCATGTAACGTGTAAATTTTGAGAACAATAATTGTGGATTATCCTAAATTCAAATCAAAATTCTGAAATAAAAATATGCGGTATTATAATTTTTTATTATAATGTTAATGAGCTGAAATCTCTACTTACCTAAAAATGCCTCACTCAGGGTCGAAAAGTGCAAGCAGCAACTGAGCTTCATAGAGCTCTTTATTTTTCTTTCAACGGAAATACTTTTTCACACTTCAAAAATAGCTGAAAAAAGTATACGCATTGACATTTGTAGTATACATGTGTAAAAATTTATAAACATATATGTTAATATGTGATGTATACAAAAAAGACAAATACATGGAGTAAAATATGCCTTTTCCTTTTTGTTTTTGGGACTGATATTTGTCTTTTTTGTGTAGCTTGCAAATAGTCAAATTAGTTGATGAAATTGTATACATATTTGAAGAAGATGCTTATGTATTTATAGAAAAAGATTTGACATTTTTTGAAACTTTTAAATATCTTTTGATTTTTCTTTTTTTGCAAAACAGGCTCCATGCAGCCTGGCCTCTGCAACGCCATACTCCACTCAGGGTTCCCTATTTCACCACATAGTGTTTTGCTTGCCCTTTCGTCCAACATCTTTACCCCCTTCCCCTCTTCCCTTTTGATTGTTTTTCTCCCATTTCTATTTTTTCTCATCGGTTTTCTTGAAAAGACGCCTCAACCGCCCCATGCATTTTCATAATAGAACAACATTACTTATGCGTCTGTTACGCTTAGCTAGGATGTCCCTTGTTAACATCAGAGCATCTACAATAAGGATCACCTAATTTGGAGCCCTTATACCCCCGCTGGTGTGTCCGGCCGTGTCCGCTAGCACTGCCTGGATAGTACCCAAAATTTCCCCTCCACAACCACAAACCACAAATGCGAATAACCTCTTTCATACAAACACATGCATAGGACATAGATCATAGACATAGAATAAAAGTTTGGCAGTTGCCGACATCGGACATGCAATTTGTTCATCCAAAGGGGCCACGCTAGTTCAAATTAAACCTCAATCGAACATAAAAACAACTAAAATATAAAAAGGTATGGAGGGCGGCCGGAGTTCACCACTTCTTGGCCGGGCCTTGCCCTTGCGGTCGGCGGTGCGGCGGCCCATCTCCTCCTTGTACGCATCGGCGGCAGGAGGGTCGTCGTCATCGTCCGTGGTGGTGTGGCTCTCCGATGCATACGAAATGTACTCAGAGAGAAGGTGGAGGAGGCACTACTGCTCCTTCGCGTGGCCGGCAACCTTGGTGGCGGCGGTCTCCTTCTCCCGGGCGAGGCGCTCGGACGCCTCGAGACCAAAGCGGAGCGCTTTCGCTTTCTTGCGCCAGAGGCGCCGCGCGTCGGCCTCTGTCATGGTCAGTGACCTCCGCATGACCCCACGGAGGAGCGCCTCCTCCGGATCCACTGGCACGGAGCGTGTGCTCTGTCAAGACAAGCCGGGCTCTACCGCAGCCGCCGCCCGCTGCCGCTCGCGTCGGGGGGCTTCGCCTCCGACTCCGTCATGCGCATGCGCACCGGAGCCACAGGCACGAGCACCCATTGCTACTCGAGTGGTGCGCGCGTCGAAGGGGAAGGGGAGACGACCGCGGGCCGGATCTGAAGCAAGGCAAAGCCGGAAGGGCGACTGTGTCCCGCATTCCTGTGGCAGGAGGTGGAAGAGCTAGCGGTGGATGCGAGGGAGCTCGAGCTACCGCCGGTGTCCACGTGTGAGCGCTCGATGGCGATGCGGAGTGCAGCTCCTCGTCGTCCGGCGTGTCGGACCTAGATTTGGCGTCTTTCACGAGCATGTCCCAGTCGATGGGATTGGGTTCACTGCCGGAGCGCTCACCGGAGTTGGCCATGGCGGAGGGGAGGGTAGGATTTGAGAGAAGTGGAGGAGCCGATGAGAGCGGAGAAGACGAGTGTGGACTGAGGTGGAACTAGGGTTCGTCGGATGGGATGGGGTTTTTGTGGGGATGGTGCGGGCCCTAGAGGACTGATCCGACATGGCGCCCGCATCCAGGCGTCCCATATCCACCCCATATATGGGCCGAATATGGGGATTGCCAGCCAGTCCGGACGTTTGGGTTGGATTTGGGGCGCCCGATTGGGTGCCGCTTCTGCATTCGATCACTGACTAGGCAGCCCGTCCGAGTGTTTGGGGCGGGTATGGGTGTCCGGTTGTAGATGCTCTCGCCCCTCTTTCCGTAAATAACAAAGGGCAATTTTGATGTTTTAGAGGGAATTCTAGCATCCAAAGTATTTTAGTCTTTACCGGGCCATCAGTGTACATGTGCAAGATACATTTAGTGAACAGTGAATTGTCCATTCCAGTGCAAATTCTGCCGAAACTTCTCCTGGCCGTGTGACCAAACAAGTATATTCTCATGGACATTCGAACTCCTTTACTTCTTATTTTATCTCAGTAAGCTCAACCTTTATTTATATATTTTTGCAGGTACTTTATTGTACTTGATGATATATGGGATGTGGAAACATGGAAGGTTATTGAGTGTGCATTTCCCACAGGTTCTGGTGGTAAAATAATACTCCATGTGTTTGGTCATAATGTGAAGATCCCGTCTTTGTCGGAGTTTCGACTCTTGCGTGTTCTGGACTTTGAGGATTGTTCACAGTTAGAAGATGATCACCTTGCGGGCATTGGAAATTTGGTGCACCTCAAGTACTTGAGGTTCAAACATGCCAAAGCTGTAACGAAGATTCCAGACCAGGTGGCAAGGCTGCAACATTTGGAGATTGACGTGAATGGGTACAGCAAACTAATGGAAATCTCTATGCCCATCCAAGAACGGTTGGCCTGTTATGTAACTCTACATGTCGATGGTTATGAAACAGTACCAGATGAAATCGCGGCCATGCAGGGATTGAGAGTGTTGGAAGGTCTCGATATTTATACTTAGTCAACGGAATTTCTAAAGAGACTTGGCCAACTGAAAAAACTGAGGAAGCTGGGCATAATATGGAACATGTATGATATGGGTAATTGTGATGTTAATTACGACAAAGAGGAGGAGGAGATCGAGGAGGATGAGGAGGAGTTTCTCTCTTCGATATGTGAGCTCGGTAAAGCAGGCCTTGAGTCTCTGCACATCTTTGTAAAGGAGGCAGCGGATGAGTACTTCGAGCGTTCATGGTTTCCCGATCCTCAGTGTGGCCTTCGTGAGCTTATCATCGCGGGGGACTCCCTCTCGAAGGTTCCGACATGGGTGGCCTCTCTTGTCAACCTTGAGAAACTATGCATCTCAATGGACGTGATCAATGAGAGCGACGTGGAGATACTGAGAAGCTTGCCCAGCTTGCGCCATCTTCACATCCATGTGTATGAGGATGACGTAGAGTCGCGGGCTGCTATGGAGAAAGCAATGAAGGAACATCCTAACCGTCCCACCTTGGTTTGGTATGAGGATTAGCTTTGGGGTTTTTGGCTACCGTTCAGGTATCATTTTCTTCTTTTCCCTTCTAAACAATTATTAATTGTTGTCTTCTTTGTCACAAAAAATTCTTGTCTTATTTGTTTGGAATGTAATCCTTCTTCTTCTTTTTCCCTCGGTACAGTATCTATCATGTTGCAAAATAGATTTATATATTTTTCACATGCTAGCTGTTTTCATACACTTGTAGGTGTTAGCAAAAGGTGAGAGGAGCAAGCGAAACTGAAGTTTGTTATATATCCTCCGGTTGGTACCATTACTTTTAAATTTTCGTTTACGTTTCGGAAACATAAATAAAGGTTCATTATAAATTTCATCGTGTATCTTGAAATGTTGTGTCTGCTACTTGGAATAGCATTTTTGTAAGATCATATTTATTTGAACTGGCTATACTGTCAAAACTGTTGTGATGAGAAAAGTCGTGTGGGGAAAACTGTTGTTTGGCTACTTATTGGCTGGCCGTGTGACTATAAGCTGCCGGATTGTTTGAAATACCAAAGCTTTTGTTGTTTTGTTGATTTAAGTGTAAATAACACTCATCGTATGTATTAACATGAATGCATATGTATATTCACACTATTTGTTATTTTATATCGGTTTGTTGTTTATTGTTTATATAATCTTTCCTACTTATAAAGTTGGTAGTTGGTGGTGAATGCATGACCTTGTGCAGTCTCCTAACTAATGTCCATCCTCTTGTGTTTCAAAATTCGAAATGTTGTCTCACTTTAAATCTGGCAAAGGAACTATTATGTTCGTTTAAGATTTTCCAACACATGTCACTTGCAAATCTGTCATTGTATTTTCAGAAGCACATGGTCTAGATTTCTAACAAATTCTGTAATTTGGAACAAAATATAACTGCATATACCAAAAGGAAGTGCACATAAATATGTGTTTTGTGTGATTCATAACACAGAGCTAAAGGCAAAACATTTCGTCTCTCCTTGGCTTAGTGATCTGGGTAGCACAAAGACTACTGCACTGGAAATGCTGGGATTCAAATAGGTGACAATCCAGGTCGAGAAACAGGAAATGCATGCATCTACCATAGAAATTCAGAGCAGATCTAGATAAATTCGTGGAGGTTAATTAATTTGACCCTAGTGTTGTTCGGATTAAGAGTGAGAAAATATAACAATATATATGGGCACTGTCTAGGACATGATAATCCAGTAAATAAAGGTATAGAAATAGTAGTGAAATTGAAAAATGAATCAGCTCATCCCGCAAAAAATAAAATTAATGAGCTCAGTATGGGCTATCATGTCGATTTGGTGCAGGCACTTGAACCTCAAACGGTTAACAAGTCCAGGCTGTTCTCTGTTACTTGTGACATCAAGGAGGCTTTGAAGCACTTAAAATCCCACCAGATTAATTGGGTCTGTAGGGACCAAAGCAAGTTTGCTCACTGTCTTGCCCATTGGGCCAGTAGATAAGGTGTTTTCTTCTGTCTAGCAGACATCCCACCTTAGTTCAGAGAGCTTTTCCAAGCTGAATGTAATCCGGGTGTATGATCATTGTTCTCAAATATTATTTTGTCTTATGGGCAGATGGAACTAATGGTATGTTTCACTCACGAGATGCATAGTTGATAGAATTATGTACATATAACTTTTTATGGTCTATTAGCGTATTAGGCGAGGGTGTTGCAGCCTCCCATTCGCAAAGTTGACGCTGCGTTCAAGTACGCAGGGATAGCGGGCCTCACGTCCAGCTCGACGAGATTGTTCATTAAGTTTTAAACATTTCTGTATGCTAGCGCGGTGCAATGGCATGTGTGTGACGCGGTGGTCGAGTTCACTGCTTTGAGATTGACCATGTTCGGATGCATTGTGATTAGGTGAACACTACGACCACCATTGGCGAGGGTCGGAAGGTGGATAAGCAATGACACGAATGGGGTGCCATGTCGAAATAGAATACATGGACCGGGGAGGGGTTTGAGCTTGTTGGCGTGTGTGTTTTCTCTCATTGCAACGTGCGGACATGTTTCCTAGTTCATACTCATAACAATTACAGGTACACAGATTTGGACTAAGATCCAAGAAAACGCAAAGTATCTCCTATGACAAGGAATTACAATGAAATCTCTTGAAATCATCTTCTTCGCGGTATCAATCTCTGCTCGAATAAATACTCCAAATACTTTGGTAAAAGAAGCTGCAATTAGACTGGAGCAACGGTGATGTCACTCTTTCACCCGCACGAACATTACCAATAATGGTTTTTGAAAGCGTCTTGAGTCACCCATCCAAAAAAATCGGAAGCCTTGACCGATGAACGTACTTGGGCCGGGGATAATCTCCTAGAAGTGCAGGCCATCGAATCATTATATCTCAATCATGGTGTTGATGCAAGATTTCACCTCCACAAAAAATTAGACCAACAAAAAAAGCTTGACACGGCAACATAAACTCATCAGATCCGAATAATCGGATTTGCGAGAACAGAAAACTCTCAAACCTTATGGCGCCGCCAAAAGGACGAGAGGAAATTTATTCTCGCAAAACTATGATGATCACTAGACGTTGACGAAGAACATAAAGATCTGAGGTCCCCCCCTCCCCCCCCCCCCCCCCCACCTCTCAGCGCCAAGATGGCAGCCGGAGGCGAGGGGGCCTAATTTCTCAGATGGCAGCGACGACGGTGACACAAGAAAACCCTAACAAATGCTGATGATAGGGTTTCAATTGTTTGTAGATTGCTATGGACTGGCTATAATGTCAAAACTGTTGTGATGAGAGAAGTCCTGTGGGGAAAACTGTTGTTTGGCAACTTGGCTGGCCATGTGACTATAAGCTGCCGGAATGTATGAAACGCCAAAGCTTTGTTGTTTTCTTGATTTAAGTGTCCCGGAGCATGAAAGAAAACAAAACATTTATCTCCTGGACAACATGATTTTGATCTCATCAGAAGTCCTGACCTTAAAGACAATGCATCAATTGAGATAGGACCCCCACTGGCCCAACAATTGATCCCCCGTTCTTCACGCCCCTCCAATTGGCTCATCCTTCTCGGCTCCTCACCTCCCGAGAACTAATGCTTTGACTCTTTCTTCTCCGACTTCCTCAATTCATGCTTCGTCTTCCACTTCCATCCCGGCAACGTTTTCACAAATCAACATGAAACGGGTGGCGCGTGGCATGCAAGCAATCATCAACCACCATCGAAAAAAGTCCAAAATAAACCTTGAAATTGTAGATGAAAGCTAAATCAAACCCTGAACTTTGAATCCTGGAAATTGGCACTCTGAACTTATAATCGCGGTCTATTTTGGACCCTAGACCTATTTGGCACGCTGGAAAGACTACAATCCCGGCCGGGATTCCAGCTACTCTCACGGACTAGAATTTGGGCCGGCCCACTATAAAAAAACAAGAATTCGTGAGGTTTAAAAAATGTTCGCACGTTTCTAAAATTGTTCAAAAGTTAAAAATGTTTCTGCTTTCTATTTTTCGCACAAATTCAATTTGTTTTGTGTTTTTAAAAACTGTTTGGAATTTCGTGTTTCGCACAAAATCAACTCTATTAGCATTTTAAAAAACTGTTCGTGATTTAAAAAAATCATATTTATCAAAAAATGTTCAGAATTCCAACAGTTTTTCACATGTTATGAAAAATATTTCGTATTTTAAAAATTGTGTCACTTTTTTAATACTGCTTTTGGAATTTCATAAATAATGTATTTAAAAAATGTTTCGGATTGTTGGGAGTGGACTCGACTGCGCCAGCCCACCAGACATGTAGCGAGTTTTTTTTCCTTAACACACCACGTAAAAAATTCTTTCTTTCTTTTTTTTAACGGCGACGTAATAATTCCAAAACAAAAAAACATGTTGTGGAGTCGAACTTGGGACCTGGTAGCCACTACACCAGACGACTATGACTGGCATAGTTAGAGGCCCGAAATATTACTCAGAAACCAAAGCGCCGAACTTTGTAAACATTTTTTAGGGGAAAACAATTATTGAAAACATATTTATTTATGAAATCTTTGAACATTTTATAATGTGCGAGAACTTTTTGATAATTTCGAATATTTTTAAAAACAAACAACTTTGCAAAAGCGAACACATTTATAAACATTTTTTGAAACCTGAACAAAATTTTAAAGTGCAAACACTTTTTGAAACATAAATTTTTCTGCAACCTGAACAAAATTTTAAAGTGCGGACACGTTTTGATACATAAACATTTTCTGAAACCTGAAAATATTTGTGACATCTAAAAAATATCACAAGTTTTAAAAAATGTACGGGCCAATCCAAATGTTTATACAATGTATAATAATATTTGTGTGATTCAAAAAAATGTTTTATACATTAAAAAATGTAATTTTTCAAGAATGATCATGAGTTCCAAAAAATGTGTTTGTGACATTTTTAAAAGAATGTTTTTACAATGTAAAAAAATGTTTGCGTGATGTAAAAAAATGTGCCAAAACCTTAACAGAATATATGTGGCATGCCCTTGAAAAAAGTGTATGCAAATTTAAAAATGTTGAACCACGTAAAAGAGTGTTGTGTAGTTTTATAAAATGTTTATCATCATAAAGAAAATGTAAAACATGTAATTGAAAAAAACATTACCATGTATTCAAAAAGTTTTGAAAACATGTAATTTATAAATGTACATAATATATTTGAAATATCAAAAGTTTATCAAAAAATATTTAATGTGTGCGTTAAAAATGTACATTGGGTACTGAGAAAAATTAGACATGTGTAAAAATGAAAAAAGAAATGAAAACGAAAAAGGAAGAAACTAAGAAAAAACCAGATTAGTGTGCGCGCGCGAGCAACTGCGCTACTGGGCCGACCCAATTCAGCAAATCCCAGCTATGTTCTGTCAAGGTTTAAAATAGACCGGGATTAAAGAGTTTGGTGTGCTGATTTCAGGGATTGAGAGTTCGGGGTTTGATTTAGCTTTCGCCTACAAATTAAAGGTTTGTTTTAGACTTTTTCCGCCATCGAGGGATTTTTATTGCCCATCTCCTTCCGTTGACGGGACAAATTGGACCCTCGCCACCACCTTCGCTCCATCGTGGATGCCTGCTCGGCGAATCAGAATCCTTCACCAGCCTGAGTTGAAGCACCTACCGTGATTCATCTCCTTCCGGTACCATGTGAGTGTTGGATGGGACAAGTCTGCAGCCATCGCGACTGCCACCCCGCAGTCTCTGCGGCTGCATATTCTTCTTTCCCAGCGCCACCGACACACTCAAACACCTTGTTAGAGTAATCTTGATGATTAATAGCGTTATGTGTTATTTGTGCTAGGAGTCAGAGTTTGATTAGTGCTTAGGAGTAGTATTGGACTACGTTCGTTGATGTGTACTTCCTCCGTCAGGGTTTATTAGGCCTAAGAGCACCACAAGCACCTCAGTTTTTATAAAGCCTTGCTTTGAAAATCTACAAGCATGAAGCCATTTCATTGGTTGTAGTAAGAACCATTATTGCTAGTCCCATAGTTGAATAATAAATACACTGCATGCATGTTTTTTCATTGGTTGCATGTGAGAGAGTGCATTAGGAGTGGGATGAAAGGACTAAATATGATAAAATTACTAGTATGTGCCTTGGTCCAAGAGAAGTGGTCTACGGGTCTAATAGACCCGGACGAAGGGAGTACTCCCTACATGGCAATAACCACACACACATACACACACACGAAAAGCATTGTAGAGGTCGGTCTACAGGTGGCTCTGAATCCTGCCCGACGAGCAAGCATGGGGATGTGTGCGCAAGATGTATTGAAAGTTGCAGTCCTGTCTGAGAGCAAGTATAATAAGATGACATAAGCAGACTATAAGGACTAGAATATTATATTTTTGCTTAGTTGAGGAAAGACAAAGGGAGAGAGAAGAGAAGCGGGCTCTTGGTTAGTAGCCGGCTTTAGCACGTGACCCAAGACACTTTGTAAGGTTGTAAGGTGAGCCAACTATTAATAAGATAGTACACATGTAAAACTTACTATTATACATGCCGGCTACAAAGTTAGTTATAGATGACATGACAAACTCTTATAACCGATTGTTGGTTGTATTATTAACCATGCTCTGTAAGGTATATCATCGTATTTAGAGAAGGCCCACGCGAGAGGTACATATCTGAAACAAATGGGCTGGCAGTACCACATACAAGCGTTGTGGCTTCATGTTTTTCTTGTAGAACGACACAACACGTGTATGTGTTTTGTGTTTAATCTTTGGATACACTTGAGACGACAGATTAAAGCGAGGTTTGTTAGGGAGAGGAAAATGCGACGATTATAGTTATGTTATGGAGGGGAAACCGCGACGATTATAGTGTATTCTTAGCACCCGACTGGGGCATAGCATATTTCTTCTTTTTAAAAGAGGCACAATTATGTAATTGTTTGTTCAAAAAACAGCAACGCTAATTGCACACTAATTTGAGGGTTAGTTTATAAAAACAAAAAATACAGAACGTGAGTTATTAGCACCACGAACGGCTGTACAACATTTTCTTAAGAAAAGAGGCACAATTAGCTAATCGAGAAAGCTAAGTTCCCGCCGACTGGTGATTAGCGACAGGCACGCACGATTCCATCATCGTCGGTCGTTGGCTCATTTTTTCAAAAAAGCAGTGGCAATGGGAATCAAACCCCGCACCTGCAGACTCGGTACTTACTTTTGACTATACCTGGTGATCATCTCAGCCAACCATACATTTTGTTTGGAAGTGGGCTAATTCAGTAGATATGTGATTACCGTGAGTAGGCCACTGCTACGGTGTAGCCCTCCATTTGTTTTATTTTCTGTTAGGAATTGGTCCTACTTGGATTTTGTTGTATTTCTATAGAGAATGCATTTTCGGTTTTTCTTTCACTCATGAATCATTTTGTGGTTCACTTCTTCATGTAAGTAGGCATCTCCGCAAGCACTCCGATGATGTCGAGAAAGACGTTGATGGTGGGATCAAAGAGGATTCTACATGAGATGCACTTGGACAGGTGGGAGATGTTGACAAAGGGAAGATGTCGCATCGTATCATGGTGGAATCCAAGCAAATCTTCGTAGTAATTTGATGAGAGAGGGGTCATCATAGGAGAGTGTTGGGGAACGTAGTAATTTCAAAAAAAATCTACGCACACGCAAGATCATGGTGATGCATAGCAACGAGAGGGGAGAGTGTTGTCTACGTACCCTCGTAGACCGGAAGCGGAAGCGTTAGCACAACGTGGTTGATGTAGTCGTATGTCTTCACGGCCCGACCGATCAAGCACCGAAACTACGGCACCTCCGAGTTCTAGCACACGTTCAGCTCGATGACGATCCCTGGACTCCGATCCAGCAAAGTGTCGGGAAAGAGTTTCGTCAGCACGACGGCGTGGTGACGATCTTGATGTTCTACCGTCGCAGGGCTTCGCCTAAGCACCGCTACAATATTATCGAGGAGTATGGTGGAGGGGGGCACCGCACACGGCTAAGAGAACGATCACGAAGATCAACTTGTGTGTCTAGAGGTGCCCCCCTGCCCCTGTATATAAAGGAGCAAGGGGGAGAGGCCGGCCGGCCCATAGGGCGCACCAAGGAGGGGGGAGTCCTCCTCCTAGTAGGAGTAGGACTCTCCTTTCCTAGTAGGAGTAGGAAGAGAGAAGGGGGAAGGAAAGAGAGGGAGAGGGAGAGGAAAAGAGGGGCCGCGCCCCCCTCCCCTAGTCCAATTCGGACTCCCCATGGGAGGGGGCGCGCCACCTCCTGGGCTGCTGCCCTCTCTCTCCCCTCAGGCCCACTAAGGCCCAATACTTCCCCGGGGGGTTCCGGTAACCCTTCCGGCACTCCGGTTTTCTCCGAAATCACCCGCAACACTTCCGGTGTCCGAATATAGCCGTCCAATATATCGATCTTTATGTCTCGACCATTTCGAGACTCCTCGTCATGTCCGTGATCATATCCGGGACTCCGAACAACCTTTGGTACATCAAAATATATAAACTCATAATGAAACTGTCATCGTAACGTTAAGCGTGCGGACCCTACGGGTTCGAGAATAATGTAGACATGACCGAGACACGTCTCCGGTCAATAACCAATAGCGGAACCTGGATGCTCATATTGGCTCCTACATATTCTACGAAGATCTTTTATCGGTCAGACCGCATAACAACATACGTTGTTCCATTTGTCATCGGTATGTTACTTGCCCGAGATTTGATCGTCGGTATCTCAATACCTAGTTCAATCTCGTTACCGGCAAGTCTCTTTACTCGTTCCGTAATACATCATCCCGCAGCTAACTTATTAGTTGCAATGCTTGCAAGGCTTATGTGATGTGCATTACCGAGAGGGCCCAGAGATACCTCTCCAACAATTGGAGTGACAAATCCTAATCTCGAAATACGCCAACCCAACAAGTACCTTCGGAGACACCTGTAGAGCACCTTTATAATCACCCAGTTACGTTGTGACGTTTGGTAGCACATAAAGTGTTCCTCCGGTAAACGGGAGTTGCATAATCTCATAGTCATATAAACATGTATAAGTCATGAAGAAAGCAATAGCAACAAACTAAACGATCAAGTGCTAAGCTAACGAAATGGGTCAAGTCAATCACATCATTCTCCTAATGATGTGATCCTGTTAATCAAATGACAACTCATGTCTATGGCTAGGAAATTTAACCATCTTCGATTAACGAGCTAGTCAAGTAGAGGCATACTAGTGACACTATGTCTATGTATTCACACATGTATTATGTTTCCGGTTAATACAATTCTAGCATGAATAATAAACATTTATCATGATATAAGGAAATAAATAATAATTTTATCATTGCCTCTAGGGCATATTTCCTTCAGTCTCCCACTTGCACTAGAGTCAATAATCTAGTTCACATCGCCATGTGATTTAATACCAATAGTTCACATCACCATGTGATTAACACCCATAGTTCACATCGTCATGTGACCAACGCCCAAAGGGTTTACTAGAGTCAATAATCTAGTTCACATCGCTATGTGATTAATGCCCAAAGAGTACTAAGGTGTGATCATGTTTTGCTTGTGAGGGAAGTTTAGTCAACGGGTCTGCCACATTCAGATCCATACGTATTTTGCAAATTTCTATGTCAACAATGCTCTGCACGGAGCTACTCTAGCTAATTGTTCCCACTTTCAATATGTATCCAGTGTATCCAGATTGAGACTTAGAGTCATCTGGATCAGTGTCAAAACTTGCATCGACGTAACCCTTTACGACGAACCTTTTGTCACCTTCATAATCGAGAAACATATCCTTATTCCACTAAGGATAATTTTGACCAATGTCCAGTGATCTACTCCTAGATCACTATTGTACTCCTTGCCAAAAACAGTGTAGGGTATACAATAGATCTGGTACATAGCATGGCATATTTTATAGAACCTATGGCCAAGGCATAGGGAATGACTTTCATTCTCTTTCTATCTTCTGCAGTGGTCGGGCTTTGAGTCTTACTCAGTTTCACACCTTGTAACACAGGCAAGAACTCTTTCTTTGACTGTTCCATTTTGAACTACTTCAAAATCTTGTCAAGGTATGTACTCATTGAAAAACTTATCAAGCGTCTTGATCTATCTCTATAGATCTTGATGCTCAATATGTAAGCAGCTTCACCGAGGTCTTTCTTTGAAAAACTCCTTTCAAACATTCCTTTATGCTTTGCAGAATAATTCTACATTATCTCCGATCAACAATATGTCATTCACATATACTTACCAGAAATGCTGTAGTGCTCCCACTCACCTTCTTGTAAATACAGGCTTCACCGCAAGTCTGTATAAAACTATATGCTTTGATCAACTTATCAAAGCATATATTCCAACTCCGAGATGCTTGCACCAGTCCATAGATGGATCGCTAGAGCTTGCATATTTTGTTAGTACCTTTAGGATTGACAAAACCTTCTGGTTGCATCATATACAACTCTTCTTTAATAAATCCATTAAGAAATGCAGTTTTGTTTATCCATTTGCCAGATTTCATAAAATGCGGCAATTGCTAACATGATTCGGACAGACTTAAGCATAGATACGATTGAGAAACTCTCATCGTAGTCAACACCTTGAACTTGTCGAAAACCTTTTTGTGACAATTCTAGCTTTGTAGATAGTAACACTACTATCAGCGTCCGTCTTCCTCTTAAAGATCCATTTAATCTCAATGGCTCGCTGATCAATGGGCAAGTCAATAAAAGTCCATACTTTGTTCTCATACATGGATCTCATCTTAGATTTCATGGCCTCAAGCCATTTCGCGGAATCTGGGCTCATCATCGCTTCCTCATAGTTCGTAGGCTCGTCATGGTCAAGTAACATGACCTCCAGAATAGGATTACCGTACCACTCTGGTGCGGATCTCACTCTGGTTTACCTACGAGGTTCGGTAGTAACTTGATCTGAAGTTACATGATCATCATCATTAGCTTCCTCACTAATTGGTGTAGTAGTCACAGGAACAGATTTCTGTGATGAACTACTTTCCAATAAGGGAGCAGGTACAGTTACCTCATCAAGTTCTACTTTCCTCCCACTCACTTCTTTCGAGAGAAACTCCTTCTCTAGAAAGGATCCATTCTCAGCAACGAATATCTTGCCTTCGGATCTATGATAGAAGGTGTACCCAACATTTTCTTTTGGGTATCCTATGAAGACGCACTTCTCCGATTTGGGTTTGAGCTTATAAGCATTGCAACCTCAAACTTTAAGAAATGACAGTTTAGGTTTCTTGCCAAACCATAGTTCATACGGTGTTGTCTCAATGGATTTAGATGGTGCCCTATTTAACGTGAATGCAGTTGTCTCTAATGCATAACCCCAAAACGATAGTGGTAGATCGGTAAGAGACATCATAGATCGCACCATATCTAATAAAGTATGGTTATGACGGTCGGACACACCATTACACTGTGGTGTTCCAGGTGACGTGAGTAGTGAAACTATTTCACATTGTTTTAACTGAAGGCCAAACTCTTAACTCAAATATTTTACCTCTGCGATCATATCATAGAAACTTTTATTTTCTTGTTACGATGATTCTCCACTTCACTCTGAAATTCTTTGAACTTTTCAAATGTTTCAGACTTGTGTTTCATTAAGTAGATATACCCATATCTACTCAAATCATCTGTGAAGGTCAGAAAATAACGATACCCTCCGCGAGCCTCAACATTCATCGGACTGCATACATCAGTATGTATTATTTCCAATAAGTCAGTTGCTTGCTCCATTGTTTCGGAGAACGGAGTCTTAGTCATCTTGCCCATGAGGCACGGTTCGCAAGCATCAACTGATTCATAATTAAGTGATTCCAAAAGCCCATCAGCATGGATTTTCTTCATGCACTTTACACCAATATGACCTAAACGGCAGTGCCATAAATAAGTTGCACTATCATTATTAACTTTGCATCTTTTGGCTTCAATATTATGAGAATGTGTATCACCACAATCGAGATCCAACAAACCATTTTCATTGGGTGTATGACCATAGAAGGTTTTATTCATGTAAACAGAACAACAATTTATTCTCTTACTTAAATGAATAACTGTATTGCAATAAACATGATCAAATCATATTCATGCTCAACGCAAACACCAAATAACACTTATTTAGGTTCAACACTAATCCCGAAAGTATAGGGAGTGTGCGATGATGATCGTATCAATCTTGGAACCACTTCCAACACACATCGTCACTTCACCCTTAACTAGTCTCTATTCATTCTGCAACTCCCGTTTCGATTTACTACTCTTAGCAACTGAACCAGTATTAAATACCGAGGGGTTGCTACGAACACTAGTAAAATACACGTCAATAATCTGTATATCAAATATACCTTTGTTTACTTTGCCATCCTTCTTATCCACCAAATACTTGTGGTAGTTCCGCTTCTAGTGACCAGTCCCTTTGCAGTAGAAGCACTTAGTCTCGGGCTTAGGTCCAGACTTGGGTTTCTTCACTTGAGCAGCAACTTGTTTTCCGTTCTTCTTGAAGTTCCCCTTCTTCCCTTTGCCCTTTCTCTTGAAACTAGTGGTCTTGTCAACCATCAACACTTGATGTTTTTCTTGATTTCTACCTTCGCCGATTTTTGCATCACGAAGAGCTTGGGAATCGTTTCCGTTATCCCTTGCATATTATAGTTCATCACGAAGTTCTACTAACTTGGTGATGGTGAATAGAGAATTCTGTCAATCACTATTTTATCTGGAAGATTAACTCCCACTTGATTCAAGCGATTGTAGTACCCAAACAATCTGAGCACATGCTCACTGCTTGAGCTATTCTCCTCCATCTTTTAGCTATAGAACTTGTTGGAGACTTCATATCTCTCAACTCAGGTATTTGCTTGAAATATTAACTTCAACTCCTGGAACATCTCATATGGTCCATGACGTTCAAAACGTCTTTGAAGTCCCGATTCTAAGCCATTTAATCATGGTGCACTAAACTATCAAGTAGTCATCATATTGAGCTAGCCAAACATTCATAACATCTGCATTTGCTCCTGCAATAGGTCTGTCACCTAGCGGTGCATTAAGGACATAATTCTTCTATGCAGCAATGAGGATAAACCTCAGATCACGGATCCAATCCGCATCATTGCTACTAACATCTTTCAACTTAGTTTTCTCTAGGACATATCAAAAATAAAACAGGGGAGCTAAACGCGAGCTATTGATCTACAACATAGATATGCTAATACTACCAGGACTAAGTTCATGATAAATTTAAGTTCAGTTAATCGTATTACTTAAGAACTCCCACTTAGATAGACATCCCTCTAATCCTCTAAGTGATCACGTGATCCATATCAACTAAACCATGTCCGATCATCACGTGAGATGGAGTAGTTTCAATGGTGAACATCACTATGTTGATCATATCTATTATATGATTCACGCTCGACCTTTCGGTCTCAGTGTTCCGAGGCCATATCTGTTATATGCTAGGCTCGTCAAGTTTAACCTGAGTATCCCACGTGTGCAACTGTTTTGCACCCGTTGTATTTGAACGTAGAGCCTATCACACCCGATCATCACGTGGTGTCTCAGCATGAAGAACTTTCGCAATGGTGCATACTCAGGGAGAACACTTGTACCTTGATAATTAGTGAGAGATTATCTTATAAAGCTACCATCGAACTAAGCAAAATAAGATGTATAAAAGATAAACATCACATGCAATCAAAATATGTGACATGATATGGCCATCATCATCTTGTGCCTTTGATCTCCATCTCCAAAGCATCGTCATGATCTCCATCGTCACCGACATGACACCATGATCTCCATCATCTTGATCTATATCAATGTGTCGTCTCATGGTTGTCTCGCCAAGAATTGCTCTTGCAACTATTGCTATCGCATAGCGATAAAGTAAAGTAATTATTTGGCGCTTGCATCTTATGCAATAAAGAGACAACCATAAGGCTTCTGCCAGTTGCCAATAACTTCAACAAAATATGATCATCTTATACAACTTATATCTCATCACGTCTTGACCATATCACATCACAACATGCCCTGCAAAAACAAGTTAGACGTCCTCTACTTTGTTGTTGCAAGTTTTACGTGGCTGCTACGGGCTGAGCAAGAACCGTTCTTACCTACGCATCAAAACCACAACGATAGTTTGTCAAGTTAGTGCTGTTTTAACCTTCTCAAGGACCGGGCGTAGCCACACTCGGTTCAACTAAAGTTGGAGAAACTGACACCCGCTAGTCACCTGTGTGCATAGCACGGCAGTGTCTCGCGTAAGCGTACGCGTAATGTCGGTCCGGGCCGCTTCATCCAACAATACCGCCGAACCAAAGTGTGAAATGCTGGTAAGCAGTATGACTTATATCGCCCACAACTCACTTGTGTTCTACTCGTGCATATTACATCAACGCATAAAACCTGGCTCTGATGCCACTGTTGGGGAACGTAGTAATTTCAAAAAAATTCCTACGCACACGTAAGATCATGGTGATGCATAGCAACGAGAGGGGAGAGTGTTGTCTACGTACCCTCGTAGACCGGAAGCGGAAGCGTTAGCACAACGCGGTTGATGTAGTCGTACGTCTTCACGGCCCGACCGATCAAGCACCGAAACTACGGCACCTCCGAGTTCTAGCACACGTTCAGCTCGATGACGATTCCCGGACTCCGATCCAGCAAAGTGTCGGGGAAGAGTTTCGTCAGCACGACGGCGTGGTGACGATCTTGATGTTCTACCGTCGCAGGGCTTCACCTAAGCACCGCTACAATATTATCAAGGATTATGGTGGAGGGGGGCACCGCACACGGCTAAGAGAACGATCACGAAGATCAACTTGTGTGTCTAGAGGTGCCCCCTGCCCCTGTATATAAAGGAGCAAGGGGGAGAGGCCGGCCGGCCCTTGGGGCGTGCCAAGGAGGGGGGAGTCCTCCTCCTAGTAGGAGTAGGACTCTCCTTTCCTAGTTCAACTAGGAAGAGAGAAGGGGGAAGGAAAGAGAGGGTGAGGGAGAGGGAAAGAGGGGCCGCGCCCCCCTCCCCTAGTCCAATTCGGACTCCCCATGGGAGGGGGCGCGCCACCTCCTGGGCTGCTGCCCTTTCTCTCCCCTCAGGCCCACTAAGGCCCAATACTTCCCCGGGGGATTCCGGTAACCCTTTCGGCACTCCGGTTTTCTCCGAAATCACCCGAAACACTTCCGGTGTCCGAATATAGCCGTCCAATATATCGATCTTTGTGTCTCGACCATTTCGAGACTCCTCGTCATGTCCGTGATCATATCCGGGACTCCGAACAACCTTTGGTACATCAAAATATATAAACTCATAATGAAACTGCATCGTAACGTTAAGCGTGCGGACCCTACGGGTTCGAGAATAATGTAGACATGACCGAGACACGTCTCCGGTCAATAACCAATAGCGGAACCTGGATGCTCATATTGGCTCCTACATATTCTACGAAGATCTTTTATCGGTCAGACCGCATAACAACATACGTTGTTCCCTTTGTCATCGGTATGTTACTTGCCCGAGATTTGATCGTCGGTATCTCAATACCTAGTTCACTCTCGTTACCGGCAAGTCTCTTTACTCGTTCCGTAATACATCATCCCGCAACTAACTTATTAGTTGCAATGCTTGCAAGGCTTATGTGATGTGCATTACGGAGAGGGCCCAGAGATACCTCTCCAACAATTGGAGTGACAAATCCTAATCTCGAAATACGCCAACCCAACAAGTACCTTCGGAGACACCTGTAGAGCACCTTTATAATCACCCAGTTACGTTGTGACATTTGGTAGCACACAAAGTGCTCCTCCGGTAAACGGGAGTTGCATAATCTCATAGTCATAGGAACATGTATAAGTCATGAAGAAAGCAATAGCAACAAACTAAACGATCAAGTGCTAAGCTAACGAAATGGGTCAAGTCAATCACATCATTCTCCTAATGATGTGATCCTGTTAATCAAATGACAACTCATGTCTATGGCTAGGAAACTTAACCATCTTCGATCAACGAGCTAGTCAAGTAGAGGCATACTAGTGACACTATGTTTGTCTATGTATTCACACATGTATTATGTTTCCGGTTAATACAATTCTAGCATGAATAATAAATATTTATCATGATATAAGGAAATAAATAATAACTTTATTATTGCCTCTAGGGCATATTTCCTTCAGAGGGAAGACTATATGTAGTTCCAACATAACAATTATGTAGTCACCGGGTTGTAGTTATTAACATGGTTATTTTTATAGTTACCAAGTTGTATATGTTATAGAAACATGATTATTGTAGACCGACTTACCCTTTAGTTGGTTACAAAAAATCCTTGAAAACATACATCGGCAACTATTTGTGTAAACAACATGATAATATAGGCTCCTGAACTTGATAATTTAGATGCAAACACCACGATAATTTTGACCCGTGAGAAAAATTGTTGAAAGCATACCATCGATAATTTCTAAGTAATAGCATGGTAAGATACGTCCCCTGACCTAATAGTTTAGGTACAAACACCACGATAACTTTGACCCGTGGAAAAAGGTTGTTGAAATTAAAACATACCATGGATAACTTCAAAGTAATAGCATGGTAATATACGCCCTCGGGCCTGATAACTCAGGTACAAACACCATGATAATTTTGACCCGGAGAAGAAGATATTAAAAACATACAACCAATAGCTTTTTGTGTAAATAGCATGATAATATAGACTCCCTAACCTAATAACTTAGATACAAAGACCACAATAATTTTGACCCATGAAAAAAAGTTGATGAAAACATATCACCAATAACTTCTGTGTAAAAGCGTGATAATATACACTTTCGAAACCTGATAACTTAGTTACAAACACCACAATAACTTTTTGACCTGTGGAAATTTTTTATTAAAAACATACTCTATAAATAACATGGTAACACAGGCTCCCGGACCTGATAACTTATGTACAAACACCACAATAACTTTTGACTCGTGGAAAAAAGTTATTGAAAACATACTCTGTAAATAACATGGTAACACAGACTCCGGACCTAATAACTTATGTACAAATTTTGACCCATGAAAAAAGTTGTTGAAAATATACGCACAACTAAGTTGATAACTTACTTAGTCCAGGCGTGATAACTTTTGACCGGGAGGAGTAAGGACTTGTTGAAAAACACCCTTCGATAATTCGTGTGTGAATATCATGGTAATATACACATAACAGAGTTGATAAACTTAGTTAGTCTAGGCCTGATAACCTTTTGACTGAAAGAAGTTGTCGAAACATACCAACAGGAGATCTAGTTTTAAAGGCCTTGTTGCAGTGATTTTTATGTGAAAATGGTTTTTATACCAGAGCGGCTATTTAAGTTACAAAATATTTTAAATTTTTTAAATTTTGGTTGAATCCTCCCTGACATTAGCATTTTTCATTCTCTAGGGCGAGTGCATGTGCATGTGAGGAGAAGGTCGAAGAAACCATTTTTTATGCCTCGGTAATTTCTGTGTAAACAACAGGATAACTTTACGCTCAACTAGCATGATAACTTGCGTAGCTCATGCATGGTAAATTTTTATCTAAAAAAGTCGTCGGAACATACTAACATGGGATCTAGTTTCAAAGATCTTGTCCTGGCGAATCTTTTATGTGAATACAGTTTTTTGATAAAGGGGCAGTCTGAGCTACAAAACATTTTCAAATTTCGAAATAGAGAGAATCTGGGATGATATCATAGTTTTGTCATCTAGTGCATATATGCATGTGCACATGAGAAGAAAATTTGGAAGATTATCTTTTTATGCCCGGTATTTTCTATGAAAACAACTTGGTAACTGTGTGTCACAGTCATGATAACTTACGTAGCACATGCGTGCTAACTTTTGACCCGAAAAAAAGTCGTCGAAACATACCAACATGGGATCTAGTTTTGAAGGTCTCGTTGTGACGAATCTTTTATGTGGAACAGTTTTTCAATTGAAGCGACGGTTTAAGCTACAAAACATTTTGAATACATTTTTTTAGATAGAATCTTTGATAACATCAGTTTTTTTGTTTTTTTGCATGCAACTATTATACAATAGGAGGAGTCTATATACCCATGGGAAAGAGTTTGTACTGCATGCATGATTAGTGAGGTGCATGCTCTAGTCACGGGAGCAAGGTGGAGGTGGAGATTGATTCGTGCGGATCTGTTGCTAATTTCCTGTCGTCCGGACGTTAGTCATGTCCTTAGCTAATTGTGCAAAACATTAGGTAATTACACACTAATTTGAGGATTACTTTTATAAAAACAGAGAAATCCACGATGAACATGTGTTATTAGCAGCCGAATGGCGGTACAACATTTTTATAGAGGAATTTTAAGGTAATCCAAAGCAATATACACCATTAAATCCTAATGATCTAATGACGTATATAACTATTACTCCCTATATTTTTGTTTACTCCGCATATTAGGTTTTTCTTTAGTCAAACTTTATAAACTTTCAATAAGTTTGTAGAAAATATATTAACATATATATCACCAAATCAGTATCATTGGATTCATAATTGAATATAGTTTCAAATCACATAGATTTCTTATTGTAAATGTTCATATTGTTTTTCTACAACATTTGTCAAACTTTATAAAGTTTGGCTTTAGTCAAAGCTAATATTCGCGTCGCCCCTAGGGAGACTCGGGGGAGTCTAGGGTTTTCCCCCGCTGCCTCCCCCCACCTCCCCCACCCCCTCGCCGCCACCGGAGGCGAACACCGGGAAAGCCCGCGCGGGCGCCGGGGAAGGTGGCGGCGGGGTCTTCGGCGCTTCTTCGCGGAGGCCATCGGATCCAGGGCGGCGGCCCCTGCTGGCGTGGCGTGCGGCGTGCCTGAGGGTTCGGCCGTGAGGACGGTGAGCCGCAGGCGTGCCAGATCTGGAGGTATTGCCCCCTTCCCTTCCATGCATCCCTTCCCAGTCCCCGGTTCGGTTTGGATCTTGCCGGATCCAACTCCGGTGTGTTCTGGTGGAGCAGATCGGTGTCCGGGAGAAACCTTGGCCGCCTTGGCTGGCCGGCAGCGGCGACCCTATTTTTTGGCGCCGCTTTCCTCCTTAGGGGCGTTGCTGAGGGCACCATCTCTCCACTCCGACCCATGTCCGGGTGAAAGCCCAAGATCCGATGTGGATTGGGCGTCGGCGGCGCCCCGTGCACCATAACCTTCTTGGAGGCGACGCCAAGGACATTGGGATCGGATGGAAGGGTCTGCAGGTGAGGGGTGGGGGTGTGCTGCCTCCCTTTCGGTGGAGCGGTGTTTCGTTCTACATATTCTTGACGGCGGCTCTTGGCGGCATGGAGCAGCGGAGGCTTGGCGTCAGATGTGTGGTGACGGACACGCGCAGGAGGTCGACGCTGTCTGGCGTCGTGGTGGCGTCGGCGACAGCGAGACCGGGCAAGGCCGATGCAATAGTACAGTTCTGAAGATGGATATGTGCCAGGTGGCTGTGGCGGCCTCATACCCGGCAGGCGTCCTGGTTGAGGAGCACGCCGGACTGGTGGGTGCCCATACCCGGCAGACGTCCTGGGTGGGACCTTAGGTCTTAGATGTTAGGTTTGGCTATGAGGTCTGTTTGGTATTAGGCCCATACCATCAGCGCCCCTTCATCAGTTAGATATGAGTAGCGACAGAGGTTGCGAAGATGGTGGCTTTGGTCTTATTGTTGTACGACTTTGTAAGGTCTTGTGTTAATAATTAATAAATTGGTCGTATGCATCGTCCAGATGCAGAGGCCAGGGGTATTCCTCCTTTTCTAAAAAAAAGTCAAAGCTAATATGCAGAGTAATAAAAACGGAGGAAGTACCTCTTACTTCCTCTGTCCTGGTGTATAAGTCATTCGCGTAGTTCTAGGTCATCGATTTGACAAATTAAATATGTGTTATATGTCATGAAAATTATATCACTAGATTTGTACACGGATTTAGTTTCTAAATATTTTTTCCACATATAATACATATTTAGATATCTAAATTGTCAACCTAGAACTACGCGAATAACTTATACACCGAGACGGAGGTAGTAGCAGGTAATATGAGGTACTAGACCATTAATGACGGTTTTGGGGTTAGCATGGACATTGTTGCGGTATAACTAAGAAAAAAAATTATAATTTATTCCTTTCCTTTTAAACCTTAAGTATATAAGGAAAATAAACAGAGTTAATTAATGCCAGATTTTGTTTCCAACTATTTTTTTTTCATTGAATGCACCTTATCATCATGTCTAACAAAGGAAATAAGAAGTTTGTCACTTTCTGTCATACTCCAAAGCAGCCATGTTGATAAGGTGTGTTTTTTTCTTCAGGTTTTCGAGTATATGTCTATGCATGTTTTATTTTTTCAGTTGGGAGCTAAACAATAGAAAATGCGTAGAATTTGTTTAAGAAAACACCAAAAATGAATACTAGTTGACAAAAAGCTGACAAAATACCATCAGAATTTTTCTTTAACAACCATGTGTACCAATGTTCTTGCACATTTTTTGTTAGAGAAGAAAATGTATGATAGAGAACTTTTATATATTTATCACACAAGAAAAGGTCATACACATTCCGAGCATGGCATGTGTACATTTATTTTCTTTACTGGCTCTCTCAGAATGATGTGAATACCCGTACTGATGATTTATTATGTTGCAATCTTAGATGAAGTATAATAATGCCATTTGTAATGTGTATATTTTTTTTTAGGATCACATGGATATGTACCGTATTTTACAACACGAGTTCATCTTCATATGGTAGATCAACACATACGTACGGGGGTCGAATGCGAACTTTTATTATATTAAAAAGAGATGTGGTAAAATTTAAACATTGCCATAATTAGAAAAAAATTTGTGGTGAAATATATCCTTGATGAATGATGGTTCAGGTCAAATATTCGGGACATCTTAAAAGAGCTCTTGAAAAAAAAGACACAGCTAGTTAATTGTTTGATAAAAGACAGTAGTTAATTGCACACTAATTTGAGGATTACAGAAAATTGCCATAGAAAATTGATGCTCCTTTTGAGCTGCTTTTTTTGTTGGCCAGTTCAGCAATTATTGCCACTGCAACTCTGCTGGCTTGTCCTGTGCTATTTCAAAAACCCGGACATGTCCCATCCATTTAATCTCTGCGAGCAGGGCCTGAAAAATGGGTGATCCTGCGCTAAACACCCCTACTTCCTCCACCTCTTCACCTTATGTGCTCAATAAAACCTTCTTATCTCTTTTATTCTTATGTTTTTTTCCTTTTTCTTTTTTATTCGGAACGGTTTCGTTGGTTTTTATTCCTTTTTAGTTTTTTCTTTGCGCTAATTGAATGAACTTTTTTCAAAGTCATTGATTTTTTTTCAAAATCAATGTTTTTTTCAAATGGATGAACTTTTTCAAATTGAACAAGCTTTTTTCAAAATCCATGATTTTTTTAAATCGATGAACATTTTTCAAATTCAATGAACTGTTTTCCAAATTTGATAATTGTTTTCCCAAAATTTATGATCTTTTTCAAATTTGATGATTTTCTTTTTCAAAATCGATGAACATTTTTCCATATTCAATGAACTTTTTTGTCAAAATTGATGAACCTTTCTCAAACTCACGATCTTTTTTAAAATTTTGCGATTTTTAAAAATTCATGAACTGTTTTTGAAATTTTCCAGATCTACTTTTTCAAGTCAAACGGTCAGACAACAAACTAGCGACCCGCTCAACTCTAAACGAGTGAAGAAATCTGCTGCGAACCGAGCGAGCGAAGGAATCGGGAGCGGAGCGAGCGAGCGAGCGAGCGTGTTGGGCCGGCCCAACATCGTGGCTGCGTGCGTGGGCGCCAGAAGCGCTAAGTGGTGCAGCGAGCGCCCAATAGGAGCTCCCCTGACAATGTGCAACTCTCATACGGTTGCACTATTCACGCAGATGTATATTAGCATGTACACTACGAAGAGGCCTTGCAACGCCGCTCCCACTACGCAGATGTAGTTTAGTGATCAAAACGCTCTTATATTACTTTATGGAGGGAGTACACATCAACGGTGCAGATCAGAAAAAAAACAAATGAAAACTAAAACAGACATCTTTTAAAGAACATAAGTAGAAGGATTTCAGTGAAACTAAAACAGACATCTTTTAAAGAACTCAATATGAGAGTAGTAGTATACCGGGGAAAAAGAAAGCTCTTGTACAGAAGAAAAGAAGAAAACCGTTATAGATACTCTTTGCTCTGTGGATAACCAGTGCAAGTTCTTTTCCAAGCTTGGGCCAAACCAAACACAACAGCATAGAGAAACAGCACTGTGAGCAAAGCGAGAAAAAAAATATGTAAGCTTAAACAGTTAAAATGCTTGTCCAAATGCTTTTGTCAGAGCACAGACCGCCCGATCATTCACACACAAAAAAAGGTAAGCAGATTAAAAGGTATACAAGATACTCGATATTAGTTCGTTTCTTGACAGAACAATCATGGTACAAGATATATATGGCTGCCACCAGCAGACTGCCAAATGTATAATTCAAACGATGCTGTGAATCTATAACAGAGATATGCTGCAAGTATCGTAAAACATTCTAATGAATAGCTGCGACGAATGGTTCCTAAAATCTTTCGGTGCTTGGTGTATATTTCCTATATTATTACCTGTTCTGGCTTCAAGTTGCTGGGACCTTCCTGTTGGGTTCGAAGACATACTTGATCAATGAGTCTTTGATCGATAGCAGCTCGGGGAACTCTCTCTTCAGCTTTGTCGCGTCCATCTCGTTGTTGCTCCGAGGTGCAACTATGACCTTAGCCTGTTCTTCTAGCGTGAAGTTCGTCCACTTGTAGCTGGGATCCATGTACTTCTTATACATCTCCAGAATCTCATTGTGGCTGACCACGCCAGGATTGGTGAAGTTCCAGATGCCACGCAAGTTCCTTTTTGCCATCTCAACTGAAATCGGCAAAAGCTCATCCAACACAGTCATGCTGTTTGGGATGTTTACCACCTTGTCATAACGGCTAATCTTTGTGATGAAGTTTCGGGGGTTGTTGAGGTCAGACGATATTGGCATCCGGACTCGCAGAGTGCAGACATTCTCGTACTCGTTCAACAGTTCCTCAACCTACATTGTCCAGGGAAAAAATGATCAGAAGTTTCTTCCATGATTTGCATCTTATAAATTTAAAAACATAATATCGCCACACAGATAAAATACTAACAAAGTAGTCGTTACAGAAGGGAAGAAGCAGTTACCATTGCCTTAGTCTTTGAGTAGAATGAACCAGTGAAGTTTGGTTTATCCTCTTCTTTGAAGCCGATGCCTGACCCTTCAGGATGATTTGCATCATATTCAAATATGCACCCAGTGGCATAGTTTATCACCAATAACCCATGCTCCCGACAAACATCAGCTAGAGTCAAGGTGCCCACAACATTGGTACGTATGGTGTCTGGCTTGTGAGACTCACACCAATCAACATTGGGTCTGCCAGTAACACCAGCAGCATTGAAGACATGTGTTGGCTTAACAGTTTGGATATCAAGGACAATGGAAAAGCGCTCTTCCAAGCGACCTTTTCCATACTCGTATGGAATTCCTTGCTTCTCACATATTTTGCCAAGAAGTCCACCAATCCATCCTGTCCGGCCATATATCAAGAACTTGAGCAAACGAGTTTGGGAAGAACCTTCTGATGTTGGAGCCACCATCTTCGTTTGATTGTTAGTAAACAGATTTAGCATTCCTTTAATTTCCTCAGAGCCCTCATACCCAGGCATCATCAGTGTCCTCGGATGAGGCAACAGTGCACCAGAAACGTCACCCCAATAGTCAGAATTAGCTACATACCATTCCATTGTCTTCCTCAGGCCCTCCTCCCATCTAGTGCGCTCAGACCACCCAAGACTCTTGAGCTTCTCATCATCCAAGAAATACCTCTGATCATTGAAAGGTCTATTATCAACCAACTGGATTACTTTATCAGCTTCAAGATTGAAAAGCCTGCAGACATCCTTTGCCACATCAGTGACTGTCCTCTCTCTCTTTGTTCCAATGTTGTAAACATGTCCAACTTCTCCACGATGAAGAATGACTTCAAAAGCCTCAGCAACGTCCTCACAGTAGAGGTAGCTTCGGACATTGGATCCATCACCATGAATTGGGAGGGGCTTTCCTCTCATAGCCAAAAGAATGAACTTCGGAATAAGCTTTTCAGGAAACTGGTTAGGACCATACACATTATTTCCCCGGGTAGTGATGACCGGCAGACCATAGGATCTCCCATAAGCCATGACAAGCATCTCTGCTCCAGCTTTGGTGGCTGAATAAGGATTTGTTGGGAGCAGCTGTGAGGCCTCATGGTTACCAACCACTGCATCCTCATCAGTCTCACCATAGACCTCATCAGTGCTAACGTGGATGAACCTCCTGATCTGACCAGTGACCTTGCAAGCTTCGAGAAGAACATGAGTACCATAAATGTTGTTCTTGGTGAATTCAAAGGAGTTACCAAAAGAATTGTCAACATGTGTCTGGGCTGCAAAGTGCATTATTGTATCAATGTTCTCTGTGACCAGGAGGAAGTTGACAAGATCAGCACTGGCAATATCGCCCTTGACAAACTTGAAGTTTGGTGACGAGCTGGCAGGGAGAAGGTTCTTCAGATTGGAGCAGTAATCAAGCTTGTCAAGGACGACAATCTTGTAATCAGGGTAGTTCCGTACAATGCGGTTTGTGACATGGGAAGCGATGAAACCAGCAGCTCCTGTAATGAGGATGCTCTTAGGTGTGTAGGGTGTCGCCATATTGGACTGTAATTTCTGAAATCCTGTTGTACAAGTAGAGTATTTAAAAGGATCAGACAAGATACAGTTTATGATACAGCCAATATAAAATGAAACAACTGATATGTAATAACTAGAATATTACTATATATTATCTTTTGAGCTGTCAGAACATGGTACAATGAGAAACTGAACCAAGCTCCCCTGTAGAAAGAATTCGGGCAGACCAGGAAGGCCAGTCTCAGTCTCTAAGGTCACTACATAAATGGGAAACTGCATCTGTTTCTCATAGAGCAGAGGGCATGATCCAACTACCAAGCTCCAAATTAAAACACTGGGAATTTTAACAAAAATGTGGAGAAATGCAGTCATGCAAAACAGGCACACTCCGCCTTTTTGTTTGCGGCAGGAAAATAATTGGTTCGCACATTCGTACAAATATCGAAGCTGAAAGTAGAATTTATTAGTGCATGACAGAGTATCCAGTGTTATTTCCTATCCAGATAAAACAAAAGTGTGCATCTCTATCTAGAAACAAGAAAACATTAGAGTGGAGCCACAACATGAAACTCTTGGGTTTTCAAGCGAACCACAGAGGGGAGTAATGCATCGAGGTAAACTTAGATATTTGTGCTATCCTATCAAACCACAATATAGCAGAAATGCTCACTCTAAAGACATTTTCACTGACACATCATGGAAAACAGTAGATAATAGACAGGAACGTGCACCAAATCCTAGATAAGTAGATATCTAATGATTTTTTTAGACCAAGATCTGAACCTGCTTTGCAAGTACATACTAGTTATTTGTCTTCTTCGTTTTTCCACATCTGGCAGTCCACGTGCCAACAATTATCACTAAAGCATACTGAAGCAGCTAAAACTTGGTCAGACATACGGGGATACTATCGGTGGATCTTACGAAGAGGCCGAATTTTGAGATCTTGGACTGATCTACAAATGAGGGAGTGGAACAAAATACTAGCACTAGACAACAGCAGAACATAGCCATCGATCTGGGCTAAGATGCGACTTGTGATCTTTCTTTCTTTTCTGATAGATCTGAGCACGGTTTCCTGTATTCTTGGAACGGTTGCGAGTAAACTGATGCAAGAGAGAAGACGCGGAGATGGAACCCGAAGCACGCAAGGAACCCGATCCGGGCTTGGCAAAGAAGCAAACACCTGCCGTGCATTACAGCACAATGCAAGATGGCCACGCACCTCACCTCAGCCGTCAGCTACGGAGGCAGGCGTCGGTCGACCGGAGGCTGCGGCCCGAGAGAGAGAGAGAGAGAGAGAGAGACTATGGTTTGCGGCGAGGGGAGAGATGTTTAGGGGAGAGGGGAAGAGAAGACGCGGAGACGTACCGTGCGCAGCACGCGGCGGGGAGGAGGAGGAGGAGGAGGAGGGGCGGTGGCGTCGGTGGATGAGGGAGAGCGGAGAGGGGGTTTCCCGTCAATAAATGGAGAAAATGGCGGCGTCGGCGGTGGCGGTGGCGGTGTCGGTGTGCGTGAGAGCGAGATGATGGGGGTCGGCGGAAAGCACGACGGGGGAGGTGGTGGGGAAGGCGCTCACGCGGTGTCGCTGCGCACTGCCCGCCCAGATCTCGCGCAACCTCCACCTCCATCACACGGCTTTTATTAATTCTCACTCAGTTTCCCTTTCTCCCTCCCTCTCCCCCGGTACTCATCTTAGTCCTCCGGGGTCCGGGCCCACCCCATCTCTGTTTTGACCGGAGAAGACGGCGTCGCCAATCGGGAGTGTCTATGGAAGAGGTTGTTGGACCGTCGTTGTAGTTAGACGGGGTTGTACTGATATGGGCTTATATTTTGAAACGGCTCCATGGCGTATGGTGACATGCTATCCCAAAGATTCTTTTTGCCAAATGTGAGTAGTGACGGAGTCTTCCTATGATTGTCGTCGAATAGGAGGTGATGATTGTGGATCCAACGATAGCTTCTTCAATAAGCTCGGGTGACCACCAGTGTGGCTAGATCCCGAGTCATCTTCAATCCTTCTTCATTGGTGCAATGATGGTTGGAGAGTTGTACTAAGGACCGTGCTCTACTGTCGCCTTGTTCTCCCTACTGTGTCGACCTCGCTTGTGGAAGATGGAGATCACCGGTGCAAATGCCTTCATGATGCCTTGTTCAACCTCCGCATGGGAGGCCCTTGTTCCCTTGCCCGTCGTCGGTAAAATTACCATTCGAGACGCTACTCCTCGTGTATATGACGAAGTAGTTGATGAAAGTGCATGTAGTCTCATGTATTGCTTTGGTAATTAATAACAATCGCTATGGACTAATAGTTTTATATTAAGATGTATTTGAAGGTGTTGTAGTCGTAGATTTTAATCCTACTAAAGGTCCCACCTCCTATCCTACGTGGAGCACTTAACAAGCAATCAACATAGGTCAAGACAGTCTAAGAATAGTCAAAGCCGCCCCTCATGGGACCAAACAGGCCACCCCGGTCAACAAAAGTCTATGCAAGGCTTCATCGTCAACAAGTCAAAGGGAGAAGACCACATAAAAGAATAAGTCAAAGCAGAAGACACGGGAGCAAAGAAGCCCAAGCAAGAAAGGATCCTCATAGTGTATGGATTCTTCTCTTAATGGGCTACAACTCACCTCCTAGCCCAACAAGGAGCACATGGGCTAAAAGGGCAGAAAATTCCTTGTACTACCCTCCCACGGTCCCACCTCCTTACTTCAAGGGTAGGCTTATCATTTGCCAAGGACCCCTAGGCTACATAAGGACCCCATGTGTTGGAATATGCCCTATATGCAATAATAAATGTTATTATTTATTTTCAAGTTTGTAATTAATGTTTATGTTGGGGTTCATCAAAAGTCAACCGTAGCAGGGTGATTATAAAAAGACAACTTATAAGTCCATCAGAAAGGTATGACAAGGGACTAGATAGCTTGAGACAGGGATTTGTTCCTTTGACGATGGAAAGCTATTTTTAGGGTCATCTCAGTGTGATGCTAACCATCATCGCCTGGCCAGACACAACATGACTTGCTCACGGGGATGCCGGAACACGGGAGCGAGAAAAGAGAACAACTGGTAACGAGAAAACTAACATAGTGATCAAGTTGTTGGTCACGGGTGAAAGGATCGATATGGTCGACTAGAGGGGATGAATAGGCAACTACCGATTTTTATCTCTTTTTTAAAAAAATAGGCTTGACAATAAAATAGGTTTTATAGATATGCAACTAGGTGGACAACCTATATGACAAGCACAACAACAAGCACAAGAACAAACACAATATAAGCTTGCCCAAAGTAAAGGTTAGAAATTACCACAAGTGGATTCGATGGAGAAGAGGATGTGTTATCGAAGTTCCCTCCTTTAGGGGGAGGTACGTCCTTGTTGGAGCGGTGTGGAGGCACAATGCTCCCCAAGAAGCCACTAGGGCAACCGTATTCTTCTCATGCCCTCGCACAATGCAAGGTGTCGTGATAACTAGTGGTGCCCTTGAAGGCGGTGACCGATCCTTTACAAACAAGGTTGGGGATCTCTCGGCAACTTAATTGGAGGCTCACAACACAACCACAAAGCTTCACCACAACAGGATGTGGCTCTGAGCTGACCTCTTTCATCTATGGTGCTAAAACACCCAAGAGTAACAAGATCTACAAGGGATTAGTGGGGGGAATCAAATATCTTGTGGTGGAAGTGTAGATCGAGGCCCTCTCCTTCAAATCCTAGAAGATCAACAAGATTTGATGGCTAGGGAGACTAATTGGGCGAAAATGAGCTTTAGGGAAAAATGGAGCTTGCGGGATGAGAGGTGGGTCTTCTTGGGAAAGAAGACCCCCTTTATATAGTGGGGGCTCAAATCCAACTGCTATCTGCTCTACCCGCACTTAAGCGGTACCACCATTCTAGGTAGCGGTACTACCGCTTCGAGCGGTAGTTTTCACTGTAGCCTAGGAGTACATCAAGTACTGGTATGGTAATGCCACCGGAGTGGTACTGTCGTCCATCAGGGTGGTACTACCGCAACTTATTGATTGATCTTTTCTTGTCTACATTATGTCATCTTGCTTATTGTGTTACTCTGTTTATCATGGACTTAATACTTTGTGATGCATGCTATAGCGGTCTTGGGGTGAAGTAACAGTAGTAGATGCAATTGGATTAACGGTCTACTTGTCAAAGACATAATGCCTATGTGGGATTATGCCATGAATGATTCATAACTTGCAAGTGCACATGGTTTAGTTGTAGCCTTTTCAAAGTAAGAGTATAGATCCCACATGGAGCACAAGAATCAGACTTTTGCCTCTTGTAGAGAATTATGTATTTTTGTGCCTGCAAAAAATTGTAGACTTAAAGCAGAGTGAGAGTGGATAAAAATGATTGTTGAGTAGTGTTTGTAACTAAACAACATAAAAAGTAAATGAAGTGCGAGGATTGTGATGACTAGTTAAACAACAGAATAAAAAGCATGCTCTCAGGGAGTCCGGAATCCCCATTGGTATGTTTCTAACACACATGTGCATAAGCATAATATGTACCGGATACTTGAGCCAATGTTGACGATTATTCTAGGCGGAGCCGGGTACAGTACATGTTCTACTCATGGTAGACTTCGTGCCACGCATGCCACCATCATAGTCTCCCCAGAGGGTTACAACTCATGATAGTTAAGGGTTTCCCTCTGGACGCGGCCTCTCTAAGGGTTCTCCATAATTCCCCGGTCAATTGCAAAGACTAGGAGGGGCATGCTTTTACTGTCGCCTCGAATCCACCACGTCCTAAACCTTTACAACGATAATGATATACTTCATGGCCATAAAGCACAAATGCTGAGTGGGGCCCCTTCACAACATTCACGAAGTTATTAAACTAAGCATTCAACAGAGGATCTCATATCCACAATAAAAGTTTCAGATCCTACACATACCAAGTTTCATCCATATCCCCGAGAATTTAGGGTCTACTCACACATGAGGGCAACAAACATCATGACAATGGTAATGAAATACATGGATGAGAGATTCAAACCAAAGGATCCACTAGGGTTCTTGATGTTGTAGATGCATGATAAGGATGTGGATGATGATGATGTAGTGGATGATGATGACGGTGGTGATGACGTTGTCCTCTTCCGCGGTGAGAAGGATCCCCTCCTTCTCCTTGCCAATCCCTCCTCCGGATGAACTCTGGAGGCTAGGGTTCTATCTTCTGGATGAGTTTTTGGTGTCTCTGGGCGTCTGATTCACGATCCAATTCGACAGGGTGAAAATACTTGATCCAGTGACGGCAGCCTTGTGCCATACGACCGCTCATACGGGCGCTTGCGGTCGTATGGAACACCGTCTTTCATGCTGAAAATGCGACGACGTCCATTCCTCTGGCCTTCTTGACTAATTCTTTTTTGAAAAGTGATCATCACCTTAAATATGTGATTCCACCACCATTTCTGGTGATTTTCTCCATTAAATGATAATTGATCCAAAAGACGTTACCCGAGTGATTATCAACAAAAAGAAGTGCGCGAACACGGTAAAATTCCACAAAGCCTACTATGTAGGCACAAAATACTTAGTAAAAACATCACATAAATTAGACTCATCAACTCCCCCAAGCTTAAGTCTTGCTCATCCTCGAGCAAGTACCGTGGCTTGTAAAAACAAGGTCAGCCTTGTGTTTATGAGATACGGATATGTAGAAGCATGATTCCATCACTGTTCTAAAGGAACGCTTTGAGATAAGTGATTTGTAACAAATGGTAGCTCATATTCACCATGATAATATCATGCAGACGTCCACCTTTCGTCGCTCAGTTTTATTGTGATCAGGTAACAACTACATATCTTAGTTCATCGTTGTTTCAACTGGGCAAGCAGTTATTCTCCTCCTCTTATTCTTTTCAGGACTTTATATTCTTTATATAATTGAGTCTCCTGTCACTGAGACATGCTAAAGGTTCATCTCATCTTTTTGTATGATATGCAAGCCAAACATGAATCTCGACAAGACTCATTCTACAAGAGCACTTTTTAATCTTTAGGAGGATTAATCTCTTTGATTTCCCTTTTGTAAGTTGAAACCTTCAATGAATTAGCATATATAGTTATTTCATCTTCTTTCAAAAATTTAACGACTGCAATGTGGAGGACTTATAATCATCATGAAGGTAATCATGCGTTGCTATTTAGATAACAAAAATCATCAATTATGTTTTCAATTTAGCAATAATGGGCTCACGATCAAGATATGTGTATACTCATCGGAAAGGATCATCCCTTATTCAAGAGAAAAATGATAGTTCAACTTTATTGAAAGTAAATACTAATCTCAACTTGCGGAAAGCAAATCATACGTCCATTTTGCATCATGTTTTTATGTTGATATTTATTGCATTATGGGTTGTTATTACACTTTATGGTGCCATTCTCATACCTTTTCTCTCTTATTTTACAAGATTCACATGAAGAGGGAGAACGCCGGCAACTGGAACTCTGAACCGGAAAGAAGCAAATCTGAGATCCCTATTCTGCACAACTCCAAATGTCCTAAAACTTCATGGAGAATTATTTTGGAATATATAAAAAATATTGGGCGAAGAAATACCAAGAGGGGACCCACCAAGTAGCCACAAGCCTAGGGCACGCCCTACCCCCAGGCCGCACCCCCTGAGCTTGTGGGCCCCCTGGCCAGCCTCCGGTGGCCATCTTCTGCTATATGAAGGGTTTTGACCTTGAAAAAATCAAGAGAAGGCTTTCGGGACGAAGCACCGCCGTCTCAAGGCACAACCTGGGCAGAAGCAATCTAGGGCTCTAGCGGAGCGATTCTGCCGGGGAAACTTCCCTCCGAGAGGGGGAAATCGAAGCCATCTCATCACCAACGATCCTATCATCGGGGGAGGACCAATCTTCATCAACATATTCACCAGCACCATCTCATCTCAAACCCTAATTCATCTCTTGTATTCAATATTTGCCTCAAAACCTTAGATTGGTACATATGGGTTCTTAGTAGTGTTGATTAGTCCTTATAGTTGATGCTAGTTGGTTTATTTGGTGGAAGATCATATGTTCAGATCCTTAATGATATTCAATACCCCTCTAATCTTGAACATGAACATGCTTTATGAGTAGTTACTTTTGTTCCCGGGGACATGTGAGAAGTCTTATTATAAGTAATCATGTGAATTTGGTATTCGGTCGATATTTTGATGAGATGTATGTTGTCTTTCCTCTAGTGGTGTTATGTGAACGTCGACTACATGAAACTTCACCATCATTTGGGCCTAGGAGAAGGCATTGGGAAGTAGCAAGTAGATGATGGGTTGCTAGAGTGACAGAAGTTTAAACCCTAGTTTATGTGGTTCTTTGTAAGGGGCTGATTTGGATCCACATGTTTAATGCTATGGTTAGATTTATCTTAATTCTTCTTTCGTAGTTGCGGATGCTTGCAAGAGGGGTTAATCATAAGTGGGAGGCTTGTCCAAGTAAGGACAACACCCAAGCACCGGTCCACCCACATATCAAATTATCAAAGTAACAAACGCGAATCATATGAGCATGATGAAAACTAAGTTGACAATAATTCCCATGTGTCCTTGCTACCTCTTGAGCACTGCGTTGGTTTTCCTCGAAGAGGAAGGGATGATGCAGCAAAGTAGCATGAGTATTTCCCTCAGTTTTTGAGAACCAAGGTATCAATCCAGTAGGAGGCTCCGCGCGAGTCCCTCGTACCTGCAGAAAACAAATAAATCCTCGCAACCAACGCGAATAGGGGTTGTCAATCCCTACACGGCCACTTACGAGAGTGATATCTGATAGATATGATAAGATAATATTTTTGGTATTTTTGTGATAAAGATGCAAAGTAAAATAAAGGCAAAGTAAAAAGCAAAGGAAATAACTAAGTTGTAGGAGATTAATATGATGAAGATAGACCCGAGGGCCATAGGTTTCACTAGTGGCTTCTCTCGAGAGCATAAGTATTCTACGGTGGGTGAACAAATTACTGTTGAGCAATTGACAGAATTGAGCATAGTTATGAGAATATCTAGGTATGATCATGTATATAGGCATCACGTCCGAGACAAGTAGACCGACTCCTGCCTGCATCTACTACTATTACTCCACTCATCGACTGCTATCCAGCATGCATCTAGAGTATTAAGTTAAAAACAGAGTAACGCCTTAAGCAAGATGACATGATGTAGAGGGATAGACTCATGCAATATGATGAAAAACCCATCTTTTTATCCTTGATGGCAACAATACAATACGTGCCTTGCTGCCCCTACTGTCACTGGGAAAGGACACCGCAAGATTGAACCCAAAGCTAAGCACTTCTCCCATTGCAAGAAAGATCAATCTAGTAGGCCAAACCAAACTGATAATTCGAAGAGACTTGCAAAGATAACCAATCATACATAAAAGAATTCAGAGAAGATTCAAATATTGTTCATAGATAGACTTGATCATAAAACCGCAATTCATCGGTCTCAACAAACACACCGCAAAAATAAGATAACATCGAATAGTTCTCCACAAGAGAGGGGGAGAACATTGTATTGAGATCCAAAAAGAGAGAAGAAGCCATCTAGTTAATAACTATGGACCCGTAGGTCTGAGGTAAACTACTCACACTTCATCGGAGGGGTTATGGTGTTGATGTAGAAGCCCTCCGTGATCGATGCCCCCTCCGGCGGAGCTCTGGAACAGGCCCCAAGATGGGATCTCGTGGATACAGAAAGTTGTGGCGGTGGAATTAGGGTTTTGGCTCTGTATCTGATCGTTTAGGGGTACGTAGGTATATATAGGAGGAAGGAGTACGTCGGTGGAGCAACAGGAGGCCCACGAGGGTGGAGGGCGCGCCTGGGAGGGGGGGGGGTAGGCGCGCCCCCTACCTCGTGGCCTCCTCTTTTGTGTCTTGACGTACGGTCCAAGTCTCCTGGGTCTTGTTCGTTGAGAAAATCATGTTCCCGAAGGTTTCATTCCGTTTGGACTCCGTTTGATATTCCTTTCTTCGCAACCCTAAAACAGGAAAAAAACAACAATTCTAGGATGGGCCTCCGGTTAATAGGTTAGTCCCAAAAATAATATAAAAGTGGATAATAAAGCCCAATAATGTCCAAAACAGTAGATAATATAGCATGGAGCAATCAAAAATTATAGATGCGTTGGAGACATATCAGTCCTCGGGAGCACTTTGCTTTATATAAGAGTTCATCCAAGCTTGTCCTTTGCTATAAAAAGGATTGGGCCACCTTGCTGCACCTTTCTTACACTTGTTACTTGTAACTCGTTACGAATTACCTTGCCACCAAACTATTTGTTACCTATAATTTCAGTTCTTGCAGAGAATACCTTGCTGAAAACCGCTTGCCATTTCCTTCTGCTCCTTGCTGGGTTCTCCACTCTTACTTATCGAAAGGACTATGATTGATCCCCTATACTTGTGGGTCACCGGAAATGCATAAAAGTAAATATACAAAGTGCACGTGAATCACCCTCAAGCTTACAATCAAGTCAGGGAGATTCAGGAACTAAGCATTATATGCTCACTCCTAGGAATCTTGGAAGGCAGTGCAGATGCTTTTGAGTTTCTTCTTCATCCCCTTGATCACGCCTTGCTGATCATCTACAACCTGGGTTAAAAACTCAAATTGTGCAGTGTTGTTGTTAAGAGCTTCAATCAAAAGCCTGGCCTTATGAAGAAGACCATCTACTCTTGCTTCCAAGTCTTTACTCATCAACCAGTAAGAATCAATCCCATCTCCGATCACATTAACACAAGCCTTTGAAACTTTCTCCAATTCCCTGATCTTTTCCTTCATCTCCTTTGGGATTGGCGACTCCTTGCCCACTTAGCTTGAGGAGGCCCTAGAGGAAATAATGGAATAGATCCACGGATATTGAATTGATAGGGATTAGGAGGATACTCATCTGGAGTTGTATCATCATCTCCTTCTTTTGCTTGTTCTTCCTCTTTGATCTCGACCTTCTCATCAAGGTCCTTCTTCTCCGGACGTGGTTCCTCCTTGAGGCTTAGATTCCTCAAGCTTTCCCATCCCGAGGGCATGACATCATCCAAGTTGGGGAAGGGGATGATGCAAGCACATGTGGATGAGGCCTTGTTGCTCATGGTGGCGTCCGAACTCGTGATCTGTAACTCTATAAGCTTTTTGGTGGAGAAGGGAAGCAAAAGAGATGTGAGATTAAATGGTTTAGCGCTTAATGACATGCCCCTTCCCTCCTTATAAAGGCTAAGCTTACAGGTAATCATGAGAGCAAGGATAAAAGGTTAGTTAGAAAGAAATTAGAACAAAATCGGGAAGGGATCTCGAAAACAGACTAAAAGATGATCTTCCATACGGGCGCTCACGCTCGTATGGCCGATCGTTTGGCCTACTACCAAGATCCTCTTTTTTTATTACTTGTTGCGATGGTAAGATCATAAGAGCGACTATACAGGCGCTCGCGGTCATTTGATACACCATCGTTTGTTCTGTGATTTTCTCCTCCGGCGAGGACAACTCAAACGATCGCTCAAACAGGCGCTGGCATCCGCATGAAACACCGTCTTTTCTTTCTAAAATTGTTTCCACTTCGGTCTTCCATCCATGCGACCGCCCGAACGGGCGCCTTTGGTTGTTTGGAAGGCCGTCTTTCTTCCTGTTGGTTGCAGCATCAACTTCTCCCTTAGAAAATTTTCCTCCTCGTTAAAGGTTAGTGACAAAGCTCCCCACTAATGACAAAAATTTCAACTTTTCATACTTAAGTTTTAACAGGACTAAGGAAATAAAAGCCTAATTTCTAGACTTGTATTTACATCAGTTTGCTGGGTATTATTTCATACCCTTTTTCTCCTTCCGAAGGGCTTCGATTTGCTCAAGGGTGAGAAAACTTACCTCTTCCACTCGATCTTCCTTTTGTTCATCTGCAAGGTAAAGCTTCAAGAGTTGCCCATTCAAAATCCATGGTCCATCTTTCCCTCCTTTTAGCCTAACAACACCGGAGTTATATACCTCTTCTATCTCGTAGGGTCCTTCCCAACGGGACCTGAGCTTCCCTGGAAACAACTTTAGACAGGAATTAAATAGGAGGACCTTCTCCCGAGCAGTGAAAGTAAGTTTTAGTATCTTACGATTGTGCCACATCTTAACCTTCTCCTTGAACAATCTCGCACTCTCGTAAGCACTATTACAAAGCTCTCCTAAAGCATGTATATCTAGCAATCTTTTCTCTCCAGCTTCCTTGAAATTAAAATTAATATTATTGATAGCCCAAAAAGCCTTATGCTCTAGCTCTAAAGGTAAATGACAAGCCTTACCATACACCATCTTATATGGTAACATCCCCATGGGATTCTTGTAGGTGGTGCGGTATGCCCAAAGTGTTTCATTTAATTTACCCGCCCAGTCTTTTATGGATTTCTGCACCGTCTTCTGCAATATAGTTTTTATCTCCCTGTTGGAGAGTTCCACTTGACCACTGGTCTGTGGATGATATGGGGAAGCTAATCGGTGAGTTACCCTGCATTTGCGAAGTATCCTTTCGAAATTTCCCTGTATAAAATGAGATCCACCATCTGGGATAAGAATTTTAGGAACTCCAAACCTTGGCAAGATGATGTCATCTATCATCTTCAATGAAGTAGCCATCTGCATGTTTAGTCGGTAAGGTTTCAACCCACTTGGTAACATAATCTATAGCCACAAGAATATGGTTGTAGCCATCCGAAATAGGAAAAGGTCCCAAATAGTCCAATCCCCAAACATCAAAGGGTTCACAGACTAACCTATAATTCATGGGCATTTCTTGCCTTCGGATACGTCTCCAATGTATCTATAATTTTTGATTGTTCCATGCTGTTATATTATCAATCTTGGATGTTTTATAATCATTTTATATCATTTTTTGGTACTAACCTATTGACATAGTGTCAAGTGCCAATTGTTGTTTTTTGCATGTTTTTTACATCGCAGGTAATCAATATCAAACGGAGTCCAAACGCAGCAAAACTTTTTGTGGATTTTTTTGGACCAGAAGACAACCAATGGGCCGAAGAAGCACCTGGGGGCTGCTCCGAGGGGAGCACAACCCACCAGGGCACGCCTGGAGGCCCAAGCGCGCCCTGGTGGGTTGTGCCCACCTCGGGTACCCCCCGGACCGCCTCTTCACTCTATAATACCCCAATATTCCAGAAACCCTAGGGGAGTCGACGAAAATCCATTCCAGCCGCCGCAGAGTCCAGAACCACCAGATCCAATCTAGACACCATCATGGAGGGGTTCACCACTTCCATTGGTGCCTCTCTAATGATGCGTGAGTAGTTCTTTGTAGACCTTCGGGTCCGTAGTTAGTAGCTAGATGGCTTCCTCTCTCATTTGATTCTCAATACAATGGTCTCTTGGAGATCCATATGATGTAACTCTTTTGCAGTGTGTTTGTTGGGATCCGATGAACTTTGAGTTTATGCTCAGATCTATCTCTTTTTATCCATGAAAGTTATTTGAGTTTCTTTGATCTCTTATATGCATGATTGCTTATAGCCTCGTATTTCTTCTCCGATATTTGGGTTTTGTTTGGCCAACTTGATCTATTTATCTTGCAATGGGAAGAAGTGCTTTGTAGTGGGTTCGATCTTACGGTGCTTGATCCCAGTGACAGAAGGGGAACTGTCACGTATGTATCGTGGATACTAAGGATAAAACGATGGGGTCTATTTCTACATAAATAGATCTTGTCTACATCATGTCATCGTTCTTATTGCATTACTCCGTTTCTCCATGAACTTAATACACTAGATGCATGCTGGATAGCGGTCGATGTGTGGAGTAATAGTAGTAGATGCAGGCAGGAGTCGGTCTACTAATCTTGGACGTGATGCCTATATAATGATGATTGCCTGGATATCGTCATGATTATTTGAAGTTCTATCAATTGCCCAACAGTAATTTGTTTACCCACCATTTGCTATTTTTCTCGAGAGAAGCCACTAGTGAAACCTACGGCCCCTGGGTCTCTTTCTCATATTATTTGCCTTTGCGATCTATTTTATTTGCCTTTTATTTTCAGATCTATAAAACCCAAAAATACAAAATACCTTGCTACAATTTATTCTTTATTTATTTTATTTGGCGTTTGATCTATCAATCTACTACAATTTATTCACGCCCGTTTGCCAATTTCTGACGCCGTTACCCGAAAGGGATTGACAACCCCTTTAATACGTCGGGTTGCGAGTATTTATTATTTGTGTATAGGTGCCGTTTATGTGTTGTTTCTTGGTTCTCCTAATGGTTCGATAACCTTGGTTTCATCACTGAGGGAAATACCTACCATCGCTATGCTGCATCATCCCTTCCTCTTTGGGGAAATACCAACTAGCTTCAAGCCACTATCAAAAGGAATTTTTGGCACCGTTGTCAGGAGGATCTTCAACATATACCAGGTTCCTAATCACAAATTTCATTCCTCGCAATTTACATTATTTTCTATTTGCCTCTCGTTTTCCTCTCCCCCACTTCACAATTGCCGTTTTATTCGCCTCCTTTTCGTTCGCCATTTTCTTGCCGGAGCTGTTTTTGTGTGCAATCTTGTTTGCCGTTATTATCTTCATGGATAGTTCTTCCTGTATTGCATGCACTCCCGAGAACGAGGTTCTCAACTTTAAACAAAGGGGAGGAGAAAATTTAAAAGATGCTTGGTATAGAATTTGCAATGCTCATAATAGATCTATCCGTAAGCAATCTACCATTATTCTTCTTTGTTGCTTTTATGTGGCATCACCATTTGGTATAGATTCATACTTGATACGATTACCGGTGGAAATTTCTTGATGTGTCCCTCTCTTGATGCTTTCAATGTTATGGGAAATTTAGTGGGTTCACCACGTCTTATGGCTAATTAAACAACTTTGACTCTTGAGCATGTCATGGAAAGATTAGATGCTATTGAAAAGAAAATGCTTACTAAAGAACATATTGAAAACTTGGATAAAAAGATGCATAATTTTGCTACTAAGATTGGGTCAAAAGTGGGAGAAGTTTTTAAGTTGTTAAAAGAAAAGGGAACCGTAATTCATGAAAGATTTGAAGAAAGTCCGCCTCGGATTGATAAACTAGAAGAAATCTTTAGTAATTTGAGCACGACTTTTGCTTCTGCTAAAACTATTGAAAAAACTCCCGTAAAGATTGGCAAGACTACTCAAGTTACTAAGAACAAGGGTGCAACTTCTAGTAATAGTAAAGAGGATCTTAAGATGATTAGCATTCACCCGAATTTTGTTGAAGTTATAAGAGATCCCTTTGGCAAGAATGAATTCTCTAAAATTGTTCCTAGGAGTATTGTCATTGAAAATCTTTATGCTAAATCTTTGAAGAATTCTAAGTGTTTGATTGAAGAGTTGAACAAGGATCACAAAACTTAGATCCTTGCTTTATGCCTAGCTAAGGGCGTAAAACTATAGCGCTTGTTGGGAGGCAACCCAATGAATAAAATTTATTTTTGCTTTTTTGCTTTATGTTCTTGAGTGTTAGCACAATTATGCTACTGTTATGGTTGTGTTTTTTGTGTTATAATTAGTGTTTGTGCCAAGTAAAGCCTTTAGGATCTTCTTGGGTGATAGTTGTTTGATCTTGTTGAAAAAACAGAAACTTTTGCACTTGCCAAAATAATTTTCCTTTTTAACCAGAGAGCAATAAAATACCAATTCCATTTGCAGAAGATTAATATACAAATTTCCCAGGTAGTCCTAATTTTTCAGAGTTTTTGGAGTTACAGAAGTATTTGAAATATCCATATTGCTACAGACTGTTTTGTTTTTGACAGATTCTGTTTTCTTTGTGTTGTGTGCTTGTTTTGATGATTTTATGGTTTTCTTTGATGATTTTTTGCCATAGAAAATTTGGAATACAGTAGATATAATGCAAGAAAAAAATATGAATTGGTTTTCTACAACACTTATAGTAGTGATTTGTTTTCTTATACTAACGGATCTCACGAAGGCTTTTGTTGAGTTTTGTGTGATTGAAGTTTTCAAGTTTTGGGTTATCTTACGATGGATGAAGGAATAAGGAGTAAGAAGAGCCTAAGCTTGGGGATGCCCCGGCATCCCAAGATATTATCCAAAGATAGCAAGCACCTAAGCTTGGGGATGCCCCGAGAGCCATCCCCTCTTTCTTCTAACGACCATCGGTATTTCACTCGAAGCTATATTTTTATTCGTCACATACTATGTGTTTTGCTTGGAGCGTCTTGTATGATATGAGTCTTTGCTTATTTATTTTGTATATTTAGTCTTGATTCCTTGTTGGAGACACCTATTTGAGAGAGCCAAAATTATGCCATGACTTATTAGAATTGCTCTCTATGCTTCACTTAAATTTTTATGAGCTATGGGTTTGCTCTAGTGCTTCACTTACATCTTTTTGAGAATGGTGTGCTTTAGTATTCTTGAAGAAATGCTCTCTTACTTCACTTAGATTTATTTGAGAGTTAGTAATTTTTTTAAGAAATTCTCTCTTGCTTCGCTTAAATTAATTTAAGAGAAAGAAATATTATGCTCATGATCTTCACTTATATTTGTTTGAGATTATCAAAAGCAACACATGAAAATTAGTCCCAAAGTGATAGATATCCAAGAAGGATATAATAAAAACTTTCATGAAGATCATTGGACAAAATAAACTTGATTCTTAGTAATAGTTTTGAGATATGATGATGTGATATGTGAGTCATCTTAATGAGTAATTATTCTTTAGTAAGAATATTGATGTTAAGATTTGTGATTCCCTATGCAAGCATGAAAGTCAATAGTCATGCAATGAAATTATATCCTAATTGTGGTGCATTATTCGGTGTTAATTATGCTTAATGCTTGCTTATGAGAGTATTCGTTTCTTGGCTGGTCGCTTCTCAATCTTTTGCTAGCCTTCATTTTACACTAAGCATGATCACTACTTGTGCATCCAAAATCCTTTAAACCATTTTTTTCCACATGAGTCCACTATACCTACCTATATGCGGTATTCTTTTGCCGTTCTAAGAAAATTTGTATGTGCCATCTCTAATATTCAAAATAAATTTCTCTTTTGTGTGCTCGTACCGCTCGCGAGGCGGTGAGGGGTGGCTAATATTCTCACGATGAGTGTTTATTCACTTGTCATTGCACAAGAGTAAGGCAAAGGTATTAGGGATGCCCAGTCCCGAAATGAAAAATGAATTACTTTATGTTGTCAAATATAAATTCCTTGGAAAGTGTTGGTATGGAAGGCACCCGTGGATACGGTTAGCCATGGAAAGTGAAAGTATGGTGGAAAAAGGAATAAACTTTAATTTCTGTTTGGGAACCGCCTATGATGTATCTAGCATGGAAAGTGTTGGGAAGTCTAAGTCATTTCGTTGGTGGGAAAAGTATGCCTCTCAAATTTTTTTATCTCTCAATTTTCACTTTGAGCTCTGGCACCTCTACAAATCCCTAGTTCCCTCTACGAAGGGCCTTTCTTTTACTTTATGCAATTTCTATTTTTGAATTTGAGTCTCCATCTTCTCTTATAAAAGCACCAACTAGGAGGCATTATGATCGTACTTGAGCATTGGGTGTAGTTAATATGCGAGTGTGTTTCATGAATGGATCAATGATTGAGCATGATGGGCTAGGGATAGCTTATTTTAGCGTTGATATTTTGAAAGCCATGGTTGCTTGTTGATATGCTTGAGTATTCAAGTTATCATGTCAAAACTAGACTATTACCTTGAACAATATAAAAGTCCAAATTTCCATGCTATAAAGAAAAGTATATGATATGACATGTTAGGCAACATTCCACATCAAAAATTCTGTTTTTATCATTTACCTACTCGAGGATGAGCAGGAATTAAGCTTGGGGATGCTGATACGTCTCCAACGTATCTATACTTTTTGATTGTTGCATGATGTTATATTATCAATCTTGGATGTTTTATAATCATTTTATATCATTTTTGGTACTAACCTATTGACATAGTGCCAAGTGCCAGTTGCTGTTTTTTGCATGTTTTTTACATCGTAGGTAATCAATATCAAACGGAGTCCAAACACATCGAAACTTTTTGTGGATTTTTTGGACCAGAAGACAACCAATGGGCCAAAGAAGCACCTGGGGGCTGCTCCGAGGGGAGCACAACCCACCAGGGCGCGCCTGGAGGCCCAGGCGTGCCCTAGTGGGTTGTGCCCACCTCGGGTGCCCCCGGGACCGCCTCTTTACTTTATAAATACCCCAATATTACGGAAACCCTGGGGGAGTCAACGAAAATAAATTCCAGCCGCCGCAGAGTCCAGAACCACCAGATCCAATCTAGACACCATCACGGAGGGGTTCACCACTTCCATTGGTGCATCTCCGTTGATGCGTGAGTAGTTCTTTGTAGACCTTCGGGTCCGTAGTTAGTAGCTAGATGGCTTCCTCTCTCTTGTTTGATTCTCAATACAATGTGAAGAAATATGCCCTAGAGCCAATAATAAAGTTGTTATTTATATTTCCTTGTATCATGATAAATGTTTATTATTCATGCTAAAATTGTATTAACCGGAAACTTAGTACATGTGTGAATACATAAACAAACAGAGTGTCCCTAGTATGCCTCTACGAGACTAGCTCGTTAATCAAAGATGGTTAAGTTTCCTAAACATAGACATGTGTGTCATTTGATGAACGGGATCACATCATTAGAGAATGATGTGATGGACAAGACCCACCCGTTAGCTTAGCATAATGATCGTTTAGTTTTATTGCTATTGCTTTCTTCATGACTTACACATGTTCCTCTGACTATGAGATTATGCAACTCCCAAATACTGAAGGAACACCTTGTGTGCTATCAAATGTCACAACGTAACTGGGTGGTTATAAAGATGCTCTACAGGTGTCTCCGATGGTGTTTGTTGAGTTGGCATAGATTGAGATTAGGATTTATCACTCCGTGTATCGGAGAGGTATCTCTGGGCCCTCTCGGTAATGCAAATCACTATGAGCCTTGCAAGCAATGTGACTAATGAGTTAGTTACGGGATGATGCATTACAGAACGAGTAAAGAGACTTGCCGGTGACGAGATTGAACTAGGTATGATAATACCGACGATCGAATCACGGGCAAGTAACATACCGATGACAAAAGGAACAACGTATGAAGTTATGCGGTTTGACCGATAAAGATCTTCGAAGGATATGTAGGAGCCAATATGAGCATCCAGGTTCCGCTATTGGTTATTGACCGGAGATATGTCTCGGTCATGTCTACATGGTTCTCGAACCCGTAGGGTCCGCACGCTTAACGTTCAATGACGATTTGTATTATGAGTTATGTTATTTGATGAACCAAAGTTTGTTCGGAGTCCCGGATGAGATCACAGACATGATGAGGAGTCTCGAAATGGTCGAGACGTAAAGATTGATATATTGGAAGGTTATGTTTGGACATCGGAATGGTTTCCGAAAGGTTCAGACATTTTCCGGAGTACCGAGGGGTTATCGGAACCCCGCGGGGGGTTAATGGGCCTGCATGGGCCCTAGTAGAAGAGAGGAGCCAACGGCCAAGTGGAGGCGCCCCCCTCCAAGCCCAAACTGAATTGGACTAGGGTTGGGGGGCCGACCCCCCTTTCCTTCTTCTCCTCCACCTCTTTCCCCTTCCCCCCTTCTTCGGAAAGGAAAGTGGGGGGGAATCCTACTTGGACCGGGAGTCCAAGTAGGACTCCCCCCTTGGCGCGCCCCCTTGGGCCAGCCTCCTCTCCTCCCCCCTTTATATACGTGGCAGGGGGCATCCCAAAGGCACACCAAGTCTTCTCTTAGCCGTGTGCGGTGCCCCCCTCCACAGTTACACACCTCGATCATATCGTTGTAGTGCTTAGGCGAAGCCCTGCACTGGTAACTTCATCATGAAGGAAATATGCCCTAGAGTCAATAATAAAGTTGTTATTTATATTTCCTTATATCATGATAAATTTTTATTATTCATGCTAGAATTGTATCAACCGGAAACTTAGTACATGTGTGAATACATAGACAAACAGAGTGTCACTAGTATGCCTCTACTTGACTAGCTCATTAATCAAAGATGGTTAAGTTTCCTAACCATAGACATGAGTTGTCATTTGATGAACGGTATCACATCATTAGAGAATGATGTGATTGACTTGACCCATCCGTTAGCTTAGCACCATGATCGTTTAGTTTATTGCTATTGCTTTCTTCATGACTTATACATGTTCCTATGACTATGAGATTATGCATCTCCCGAATACCGGAGGAACACTTAGTGTGCTATAAAATGTCACAAATAACTAGGTGACTATAAATATGCTCTAGAGGTGTCTCCAATGGTGTTTGTTGAGTTGGCATAGATCGAGATTAGGATTTGTCACTCCATGTACTGGAGATGTATCTCTGGGCCCTCTCGGTAATGCACATCACTATAAGCCTTGCAAGCAATGTGACTAATGAGTTAGTTGCGGGATGTTGCATTATGGAAAGAGTAAAGAGACTTGCCGGTAACGAGATTGAACTAGGTATTGAGATACCGATGATCGAATCTCGGGCAAGTAACATACCGATGACAAAGGGAACAACATATGTTGTTATGCGGTTTGACCGATAAAGATCTTTGTAGAATATGTAGGAACCAATATGAGCATCCAGGTTCCGCTATTGGTTATTGTCCGGAGATGAGTCTCGGTCATGTCTACATAGTTCTCGAACCCATAGGGTCCGCACGCTTAACGTTTGATGACGGTCGGTATTATCAGTTTATGTGTTTTGATGTACCGAAGGTAGTTCGGAGTCCCAGATGTGATCACGGACATGACGAGGAGTCTCGAAATGGCCGAGACATAAAGATTGATATATTGGACGATGTTATTCGGACACTGAATGAGTTCCGGGGTCACCGGATAAATATCAGAGTGTCGGGGGTTATCGAAAACCCGGGGGGGGGGGGGCTAATGGGCAAACATGGGCCTTGTGAGAGAGAGAGGAGAGGGCCCTAGGGCTGGCCGCCCACCCCCCCTTGAGGAGTCCGAATTGGACTAGGAGGGGGCAGTGCCCCCTGAGGGAGTCCTGGACTAAGGGGTCCTCGGGCGTCCGACCTATTGGACATGGGCCGGACTAATGGGCTGTGAAGATACGAAGACCGAAGACTCTACCCGTGTCCGGATGGGACTCTCCTTGGCGTGGAAGGCAAGCTTGGTGATCAAATATGAAGATTCCTTTCTCTGTAACCGACCCTATGTAACCCTAGATCTCTTCGGTGTCTATATAAACCAGAGGGCTAGGTCCGTAGACATATATCCTCATAATCATAGTCAGACAAGCTAGACTTTTAGGGTTTAGCCATTACGATCTCGTGGTAGATCAACTCTTGTAATACTCATATTCATCAAGATCAATCAAGCAGGAAGTAGGGTATTACCTCCATAGAGAGGGCCCGAACCTGGGTTTGTGACTTAGAGTCATCCGGATCAGTGTCAAAGCTTGCATCAACGTAACCGTTTACGACGAGCTCTTTGTCACCTCCATATACGAGAAACATATCCTTAGTCCTTTTCAGGTATTTCAGGATGTTCTTGACCATTGTCTAGTGATCCACTCCCGGATTACTTTGGTACCTCCTTGCTAAACTTATATCAAGGCACACATCAGGTTTGGTACACAACATTGCATACATGATAGAGCCTATGGCTGAAGCATAGGGAACACCTTTCATTTTCTCTCTATCTTCTGAAGTGGTCGGGCATTGAGTCTGACTCAACTTCACACCTTGTAATACAGGCAAGAACCCTTTTTTTGCGTGATCCATTTTGAACTTCTTCAAAACTTTATCAAGGTATGTGCTTTTTGAAAGTCCAATCAAGCGTCTTGATCTATCTCTATAGATCTTGATGCCCAATATATAAGAAGCTTCACCGAGGTCTTTCATTGAAAATTTCTTATTCAAGTATCCTTTTATGCTATTCAAAAATTCAGTATCATTTCCGATCAACAATATGTCATCTACATATAATATCAGAAATGCTACGGAGATCCCACTCACTTTCTTGTAAATACAGGCTTCTCCAAAAGTCTGTACAAAACCATATGCTTTGATCACACTATCAAAGTGTATATTCCAACTCCGAGAGGCTTGCACCAGTCCATAAATGGATCGCTGGAGCTTGCACACATTGTTAGCACCTTTTGGATCGATAAAACCTTCTGGTTGCATCATATACAACTCTTATTTAAGGTATCCATTAAGGAATGCAGTTTTGACATCCATTTGCCAAATTTCATAATCATAAAATGCGGCAATTTCTAACATGATTCGGACGGACTTAAGCATCGCTATGGGTGAGAAGGTCTCATCGTAGTCAACTCCTTGAAGTTGTCGAAAACCTTTCACAACAAGTCGAGCTTTGTAGACAGTAACGTTACCGTCAGTGTCAGTCTTCTTCTTGAAGATCCATTTATTTTCTATGGCATGCCGATCATCGGGAAACTCAACCAAAGTCCACACTTTGTTCTCATACATGGATCCCATCTCAGATTTCATGGCTTCAAGCCATTTTGCGGAATCTGGGCTCATCATCGCTTCCTCATAGTTCGTAGGTTAGTCATGGTCAAGTAACATGACTTCCAGAACAGGATTACCGTACCACTCTGGTGCAGATCTTACTCTGGTTGACCTACGAGGTTCGGTAGTAACTTGATCAGAAGTTTCATGATCATCATCATTAGCTTCCTCACTTACTGGTGTAGGCATCATTAGAACTGATTTCAGTGATGAACTACTTTCCAATAAGGGAGAAGGTACAATTACCTCATCAAGTTCTACTTTCCTACCACTCACTTCTCTCGAGAGAAACTCCTTCTGTAGAAAGGATCCATTCTTAGCAACGAATATCTTGCCTTCGGATCTGTGATAGAAGGTGTACCCAATAGTCTCCTTTGGGTATCCTATGAAGATACATTTCTCCGATTTGGGTTCGAGCTTATCAGGTTGAAGCTTTTTCACATAACATCGCAGCCCCAAACTTTAAGAAACGACAACTTGGGCTTCTTGCCAAACCACAGTTCATAAGGTGTCGTCTCGATGGATTTAGATGGTGCCCTATTTAATGTGCATCCAGCTGTCTCTAAAGCGTAACCCCAAAATTATAGTGGTAAATCAGTGAGAGACATCATAGATCGCACCATATCTAGTAAAGTACGATTACGATGTTCGGACACACCATTACGCTGTGGTATTCCAGGTGGCGTGAGTTGCGGAACTATTCACATTGTTTCAAATGAAGTCCAAACTCATAACTCAAATATTCGCCTCCACGATCAGATCGTAGAAACTTGATTTTCTTGTTACGATGATTTTCCACTTCACTCTGAAATTCTTTGAACTTTTCAAATGTTTCAGACTTATGTTTCATCAAGTAGATATACCCATATCTGCTCAAATCATCTGTGAAGGTGAGAAAATAACGATATCCGCCACGAGCTTCAATGTTCATTGGACCACATACATCAGTATGTATGATTTCCAATAACTCTGTTGCTCGCTCCATTATTCCGGAGAACGGAGTTTTAATCATCTTGCCCATGAGGCATGGTTCGCAAGTACCAAGTGATTCATAATCAAGTGATTCCAGAAGTCCATCAGAATGGAGTTTCTTCCCGCGCTTTACACCAATATGACCTAAATGGTAGTGCCACAAATAAGTTGCACTATCATTATCAACTCTCCATCTTTTGGCTTCAATACTATGAACATGTGTATAACTACTATCAAGATTTAGTAAAAATAGACCACTCATCAGGGGTGCATGACCATAAAAGATATTGCTCATATAAATAGAACAACCATTATTCTCTGATTTAAATGAATAACCGTCTCGCATCAAACAAGATCCAGATATAATGTTCATGCTCAACGCTAGCACCAAATAACAATTATTAAGGTCTAAAACTAATCCCGAAGGTAGATGTAGAGGTAGCGTGCCGACGGTGATCACATCGACTTTGGAACCATTTCCAACGCGCATCGTCACCTTGTCCTTAGCCAATATTCACTTAATCTGTAGCCCCTGTTTCGAGTTGCAAATGTTAGCAAGTGAGCCGGTATCAAATACCCAGGCACTACTGTGAGCATTAGTAAGGTACACATCAATAACATGTATATCAAATATACCTTTCACTTTGCCATCCTTCTTCTCCGTCAAATACTTGGGGTTGTTCCGCTTCCAGTGACCAGTTCCTTTGCAGTAGAAGCACTCAGTCTCAGGCTTAGGTCCAGACTTGGGTTTCTTCACTTGAGTAGCAACTGGCTTGCTGTTCTTCTTGAAGTTCCCCTTCTCCCCTTTACCCTTTTTCTTGAAGCTGGTGGTCTTGTTGACCATCAATACTTGATGCTCCTTCTTGATTTCTACCTCTGCAGCCTTTAGCATTGCGAAGAGCTCAGGAATCGTCTTATCCATCCCTTGCATATTATAGTTCATCATGAAGCTCTTGTAGCTTGGTGGCAGTGATTGAAGAACTCTGTCAATGACACTATCATTAGGAAGATTAACTCCTAGTTGAGTCAAGTGGTTGTGGTACCCAGACATTCTGAGTATATGCTCACTGACAGAACTATTCTCCTCCATCTTGCAGCTATAGAACTTATTGGAGACTTCATATCTCTCAATCCGGGCATTTGCTTGAAATATTAACTTCAACTCCTGGAACATCTCATATGCTCCATGACATTCAAAACGTCGTTGAAGGCCCGGTTCTAAGCCGTAAAGCATGACACACTGAACTATCGAGTAGTCATCAGCTTTGCTCTGCCAAGTGTTCATAACATCTCGCATTGCTCCTGCAGCGGGTTTGTCACCTAGCGGTGCTTCCAGGACGTAATTCTTCTGTGCAGCAATGAGGATAATCCTCAAGTTACAGACCCAGTCCGTGTAGTTGCTACCATCATCTTTCAACTTAGCTTTCTCTAGGAACACATTAAAATTAAACGGAACAACAGCATGGGCCATCTATCTACAACAACATAGACATGCAAAATACTATCAGGTAATAATTTCATGATAAATTAAAGTTCAATTAATCAAATTACTTAAGAACTCCCACTTAGATAGACATCTCTCTAATCATCTAAGTGATCACGTGATCCATATCAACTAAACCATGTCCGATCATCACGTGAGATGGAGTAGTTTTCAATGGTGAACATCACTATGTTGATCATATCTACTATATGATTCACGCTCGACCTTTCGGTTTCTAGTTTTCTGAGGCCATATCTGCATATGCTAGGCTCGTCAAGTTTAACCCGAGTATTCCACGTGTGCAAAATTGGCTTGCACCCGTTGTATGTGAACGTAGAGCTTATCACACCCGATCATCACGTGGTGTCTCGGCACGACGAACTGTATCAACAGTGCATACTCAACGAGAACACTTATACCTTGAAATTTAGTGAGAGATCATTGATGTCTACTACACAACCTTCTTCTTGTAGACGTTGTTGGGCCTCCAAGTGCAGAGGTTTGTAGGACAGTAGCAAATTTCCCTCAAGTGGATGACCTAAGGTTTATCAATCCGTAGGAGGCATAGGATGAAGATGGTCTCTCTCAAGAAACCCTGCGACCAAATAACAAAGAGTCTCTTGTGTCCCCAACACACCCAATACAATGGTAAATTGTATAGGTGCACTAGTTCGGCGAAGAGATGGTGATACAAGTGGTATATGGATGGTAGATAAAGGTTTTTGTAATCTGAAAATCTAAAAACAGCAAGGTAACTAATGATAAAAGTGAGCACAAACGGTATTGCAATGCTAGGAAACAAGGCCTAGGGTTCATACTTTCACTAGTGCAAGTTCTCTCAACAATAATAACATAATTGGATCATATAACTATCCTTCAACATGCAACAAAGAGTCACTCCAAAGTCACTAATAGAGGAGAACAAACGAAGAGATTATGGTAGGGTACGAAATCACCTTAAAGTTATCCTTTCTGATCGATCTATTCAAGAGTCTGTAGTAAAATAACATGAAGCTATTCTTTCCATTCAATCTATCATAGAGTTCATACTAGAATAACACCTTAAGACACAAATCAACCAAAACCCTAATGTCACCTAAATACTCCGATGTCACCTCAAGTATCCGTGGGTATGATTATACGATATGCATCACACAATCTCAGATTTATCTATTCAAACCAACACAAAGTACTTCAAATAGTGCCCCAAATATTCTACCGGGGAGTCAAGATGAAAACGTGTGCCAACCCCTATGCATAGGTTCATGGGCGGAACCCGCAAGTTGATCACCAAAACATACATCAAGTGGATCAATAGAATACCCCATTGTCAGCACGGGTATCCCACGCAAGACATACATCAAGTGTTCTCAAATCCTTAAAGACTCAACCAGATAAGATAACTTCAAAGGGAAAACCCAATCCATTACAAGAGAGTAGAGGGGGAGAAATATCATAAGATCCAACTATAATAGCAAAGCTTGCGATACATCAAGATCGTATCACCTCAAGAACATGAGAGAGAGAGATCAAACACATAGCTACTGGTACATACCCTCAGCCCCAAGGGAGAACTACTCCCTCCTCGTCATGGAGAGCGCCGAGATGATGAAGATGGCCACCGGTGAGGGATTGCCCCCTCCGGTAGGCTGCCGGAACGGGTCTAGATTGGTTTTTGGTGACTACGGAGGCTTTTGGCGGCGGAACTCCCAATCTATTGTGCTCTCCGAAGTTTTTAGGGTATATGGGTATATATAGGAGGAAGAAGTACGTCGGTGGATCTCCGGGCAGTCCACGAGGCAGGGGGCGCGCCCAGGGGGGGTGGGCGCGCCCCCACCCTCGTGGGTAGCCCGGGACTCTCCTGGTCCATCCCCGATACTATGTGGGCTTCTTCTGGTCCAAAAATAAGTTCCGTGAAGTTTCAGGTCAATTGGACTCCGTTTGATTTTCCTTTTCTATGATACTCTAAAACAAGGAAAAAACAAAAACTGGCACTGTGCTCTAGGTTAATAGGTTAGTCCCAAAAATCATATAAAATAGCATATACATGCATATAAAACATCCAAGGTTGATAATATAATAGCATGGAACAATAAAAAATTATAGATACGTTGGAGACGTATCAATCATCTTATAATGCTACCGCCGAACTAAGCAAAATAAGATGCATAAAGGATAAACATCACATGCAATCAATATAAGTGATATGATATGGCCATCATCATCTTGTGCCTTTGATCTCCATCTCCAAAGCACCGTCATGATCACCATCGTCACCGGCTTGACACCTTGATCTCCATCGAAGCATCGTTGTTGTCTCGCCAACTATTGCTTCTACGACTATCGCTACCGCTTAGTGATAAAGTAAAGCAATTACATGGCGATTGCATTTCATACAATAAAGCGACAACCATATGGCTCCTGCCAGTTGCCGATAACTATGTTACAAAACATGATCATCTCATACAATAAAATTTAGCATCATGTCTTGACCATATCACATCACAACATGCCCTGCAAAAACAAGTTAGACATCCTCTACTTTGTTGTTGCAAGTTTTACGTAGCTGCTACGGGCCGAGCAAGAACCGTTCTTACGTACGCATCAAAGACCACAACGCGATATAGTGGTTGCTTTGTGATCTTCAGAAAGAACCTTGTTCATTAAATCCGATTCAACTAAAGCTGGAGAAACAGACACCCACTAGCCACTTGTGTGCGAAGCATGTCGGTAGAACCAGTCTCGCGTAAGCGTACGTGTAATGTCGGTCTGGGCCGCTTCATCCAACAATGCCGCTGAATCAAGAATCAACTAGTGACAGAAAGCAATATGTATATACCCACGCCCACAACTCCTTTGTGTACTAATAGTGCATATAACATCTACGCATAAACTAGGATCTGATACCACTGTTGGGGAACGCAGTAATTTCAAAAAAATTCCTACGCACACGCAAGATCATGGTGATGCATAGCAACGAGAGGGGAGAGTATAGTCTACGTACCCTCGTAGACCGTAAGCGGAAGCGTTATGACAACGCAGTTGATGTAGTTGTACGTCTTCACGATCGACCGATCTAGTACCAAAGATACGACACCTCTACGATCTGCACACGTTCGGCTCGGTGACGTCACGTGAACTCACGATCCAGTAGAGCTTCGAGGGAGAGCTTCGTCAACACGACGGCGTGATGATGACCACAAGTATAGGGGATCTATCATAGTCCTTTCGATAAGTAAGAGTGTCGAACCCAACAAGGAGCAGAAGGAAATGATAAGCAGTTTTCCGTAAGGTATTCTCTACAAGCACTGAAATTATTGGCAACAGATAGTTTTGTGATAAGGTAATTTGTAATGGGTGTCGGTGTCAAAACCGGCAGATCTCGGGTAGGGTGTCCCAAGCTGTGTATCATGGATCGATGGGTAACAGGAGACAGGGGACACGATGTTTACCTAGGTTCGGGCCCTCTTGATGGAGGTAAAACCCTACGTCCTGCTCTTGTTTATATTGATGGAGTATCAAGTACAGAGTTGATGTACCTCGAGATCGTATGTTGTGGTCTAAAACCTAAGGGTATGATGAATAATATCATAATCATCTATTGACTAGCCTGGCCTCGGCTTATATAACATACCAGAGGCCTAGGATAACAAGAGTCCTAGTCGAATACGTCGGTGGAGAGGAGTCCTTGTCTTGATCACCAAGTCTTGTGGAATCTTCCTCGTATATGTCTTTGGCTGTCCAAACTGGCCCATGAGTAACCGACCATGGGGGTCCTCGGCCCAATCCAACTGATCGGGAGACGATGTGGTGAGTACCCCCTAGTCCAGGACACCGTTAGTAGCCCCCTGAACCGGTCTTCAAGTTGGGGATGCTCCTCGGTTCTTCCGAACTGTTCTTCGTCTTTGGTCGTCGGTCTTGAAAACTGGTTCAAGAAATCTTCCCATCTTCTATATTGAGGATTGCCGAGCTAAATCTGAAGATCTCACACATCGGGTATCCGAGGAGCGCTTTAAGTCTTCGGCCTTTATCAATGCCTTGTTATTTTTATGCCACACCTCGGGTTTGAAGTTGTTCCCGGGCGGCAGTGTCCTCTTGCGTTCGAGCTCCAACGCTGGACTATATTCGAGGTATCTTTTGCAGATGAGCACAAATGCCATACCGCTTCCGAGCTCCAACGCCGGGATGTGTCCGAGCTCCAACGCCGGACTGTATCCGAGCTCCAAGGCCGGACTATATCCGAGGTATCATAAATCACCTTGGTTCAAAAAAGTTGAAGGAGCTTAGCCGAGCTTAATGCCGGAAATGCCCTCTATGGAGCCAGCCACTAGCGCCCGAGCTTTATGCCGGACTGCTTCCGAGGTGGTGCACCACCTCGACTGAGGGCCGATTTTTTGTCATTATTTTTTATTGGTGCAATTTATTCTCTGCCGAGATATATAGCAAGTAGCCCTCAAGGTGTGTATCGGTCTAAAACCCGAGATGCACCTGAAGGATGACATAAGACCGCGGATCCCAGTAACCGCTGAGACTCAGGTTGATTTGCAAAATCAGCCTGAGGATCAACTCCTAGCTCGGCAGAATACTTCGGGACAAAAAAAGCGGTGTGCAAAGTCCTCGAGACTCAGGTTGGGTGCGGCCGACCAATCCTGAGGATCATAATCTCCTCAAAAGCTAAATTGCACTTAAATTTTCTGCACTGGATTGCCAACGCAGTAGCCCCCAAGACACTGGTCGGGTGGCAACACCAGATTAGGGGATCGATGTGCCCCTTTAATATTTATAAATAATGAGCGGGAAGCCCAGTACCCCCCGAGCCTTAATGCGGGCACGGGTGGCCGAATTAAGGATCGATATCCATAGTAAAATCACAAATTATGTGTAATGACTCTATGTATCCAAGGACGTTACATCATTAATGCTCGGATCCGCATTGTACAAAACTTTGTTGACCGACCATCCGCGTCCACCTCCTCGGCCAGTAGGCGAGGAGTGTTTGTCCTACTTTCTAAAGCCTTTATGAGGGCAAAGATTTACGACAAACAAGGCAATCTGGCCATACGGTTTTATAAACAAAGGTACACAGAGAGATATGTTATATTACTATTTAACATAAGATATGTCTTCCAAAGAAAATAGTCCTGCTATCAGTTCCTTTCTTTGGGTTGTCATGCTAAGCATGATCATGAAACCTCAGCTCTAATGTAAGAGAAAAATATTGAGGATTTAGTTTGGGAGGCCGGTTACTAGCCCCCGGTAGTGTTTGGCGACAGTCGAGGTCAAGCCGTAAACACTTTGGCCAATGTTATGTATGGCCCGACATTTAACACGGGGTGACCTCTATCGATCTTATAGTTTAACATAGTCATCGGATCGCTGACCAGTTTGCGCTTATTGTGACAGTGAGTTTTCGGCTTTCTCCACTGAGGCACTTAACCATGCTAGCTGGAAGCACAATCGCAGTGGCTCTCCCTTTGCGCACCTAGCCGAATAAAGCTGAACGTAGGAGGCAAGCACAGGAGCCGGGCAACCCAACTATTGACCGAAGACACAATTCGAAACCGATGCATATATAGCAATATCTGAGAATGTTTTTGCCGAACTCTAAAGGTGTCTGGTGTTGCACTGCGAGACTTGTGCTAAAAACACACAAATAGTTGGAAAGTGCCATAAGCTTGGAAGACCAAAAAACTTCAGTAAAAACTTGACGTCTGAACAAGATCAAGTGTCCGGTGCCTATCCGAAAATTGAAAAAAAATGAGCTTCTGTCATGCTTTAACATGACACATCCGATCTCAAGACTTCACATGGGTCAGCCTACGGCTTCAAACTCCTTATCCCAAAGGCAGAGTACTTCTCCGAGGTCAGTTTAGTAAACTAAACTCAAGTGGCTTTCAGAGAGAAGACAGGCTATCCGGCTATTGACCATAAACTCGAGTCGAAAAAGGAGCGGTAGAAAAAGACTGTGCAACAACCAAGAATAAAACACATTTACTATAAAACAGATCATATAAATTTTAAGAGCCCCCAAGTGACTTGGGTAAAAGAATTTTATGTATAATGAGTGTATGTACCGAAGTACTTATATCATATCTACGTTCACCCGAACTTTAAACGCGTCTTAACCGACCGTCGGCTTCTCCCTCTTCGGCCAAGGGCCAAAAAGTGTCATGTACTCCACCTGTCGAGAATATCGACGGTGTTTCCGATGACCAGGCAATCAGGTCATAAGGCTATAACAGACAAAGCACGCTCAGGGAACTTATGCTATATTACTGACGAAGTGTAAGAAGCATCTTCGAAGAAAATAGTACCCCCACCGATACCTTTCTTCGGTGCTCATTATTACTATGAGACTTGCGCAATAGATTTTTTGTACTCATGAGTTCCGTTGTGTGCCGACCATGATTGAAAACAATAAGAGCGCTAGCTTTCGGCTTCACCCAGTCTGAGGCTAGAGCTCGGATGACCCGGCCGTGACAATCGCAGAGGTGCTCCCTTTACTCCCTAGCCAAACAATCGGGATGTAGGGGTAAGCACAAGAGCCAGGCAACCCAGCTTGCGGAACACTTAAGTCAATATGGTGCATATTGTGGCATAATACACGAATAAGGAACGAAGCCGTACAAGTATAATCATATGCAAGAGGAAAAGCTTCACGAAGGAAGCCCCCAAGTAAACGGGGTATTTGAATTTGTGCGTCACAGACAAAGTGTTGACAAGGAAGTATGACGCTTGGTCGAACTGGGAAAAATAAATTTAAAACCGAAAGTTTTTGAGCATGAAAGCGACTTAGCTTGTTAATGTGTTCGGCATTGATGACGTGGTCCAAGCTTGATGCAGGACAAGGTTCCATCCCCCAAGCTAGTCCCAAGGTGGCGGAGCGAAGATCTCGTCACTCTGAAGTGGTGGCATAGCACGGCCAACGCGGGCCGGTAGAGTGACGCCGAAGCCCCCGACGCGGGTTAATGAAGTGTTGACGAAACCTCCCGTCCAGCCAAGGAGACAGCACTGCCCAACTCGATTCATTTACCTATGCACAACGAATAGTGCAAACCGGAGATAATGGTAATAATGATGAATAAAATTGTTGCATAATAAATAATTTATGCGAAGTCAGTAATAAAAGAAGTATGGCCTGTGCGCCGAACACTCGGTGAGGTAGAGCTCTCTCGGCGATGCCGAAGTCCCCGAGGCAACCGAACACGTCGGTATGGCAACACGACAAACAAGGTGATCATGCAAGCCGATTTATGCCAATTTGAGACAGTGGCATTGGCTTGCCGAAGCGACCGCGTAACGCAGTCGAAGTTGATCACCTACACGCATAAAATAGTGCGGTCCAAAAATAATAATAATATATATATATATATAATCCTTGCATAATTGCTTTTCACAAAAATAATTTATTTAAAGAGATGTGGCCTGGCGCCAAAGTCAATGTTGATGCAGAGCGTCGGCATGACGCGATGAAGGCGTGGCAAAAGCCCGAATTCACATGCTGGTCCGAGTTCCGGATTCGGTGTTTGCCGTACTATATACAGAAACTGACCGTACCACCGCGTGACCGTCGATAATGCAGCTGCCATTTGACAGGTCTGCATAGAGATGATGGAACAAACCGGAGTAATAATTCTTTGGGGAGAATAGACCCAAACAAGCAAAAATTACTGGGATAAATAGCACCTGGTTTATTTATTGTAGCAATCCAAAGAAAGGTGACTCCCAACATCGGGACTCGATCCGCACACCCATTGCCTGATGGGTGAATAAGCGCCGGCATGGAGATGCTGACAAAGGTTGGCTTGCCGAGACAAAGCCCTCGGTCCAGCTAATCGTGACGAAGCTGGTCGGCTGGTGACACTAAAGTCGCCGGAGTAGGTTGATGAAAAGATGATGAAGCCCTCGGTCTAGCCGAGGTGTTGGAGCGGCTAGGCGAAGAGATGCCGGAGCCTACCTGCCAGCCGATGTGTCGAAAAAGGTCGGTGTGTTTGATGATGATTTGAAGAAGAGGCAGCATGGCGATGCCGACGCAGGCCAAGACTTGTGACGCGATCGACGCTAGCTTGATGAAGCTACCGCATGGCGATGCCGATGTGCCCGCTCCGTGTAATCCATGGGGCAGCGACGTTGATGACGATTTATCCTTAGCGATGCCGAACTCTTGTTCGGCTTGCCGAGATGCTGATCAAAGGAGTTGAGCTCAGCTCAATAAAGCGGCGACGTGTCTAGCGCAGGTCGGCAGCCATGGAGCAATACTGCCGGACTGGTTTGACACCAGCATGATGGTGAAGATTACCTTGGAGGAGGCTTAAAATTTTATGGGTACATGTTTAAAAGCAACGCGCAATACCCTAAAAAATTCCTTCAAAAGGGGTGTCCGATATCCCGTTCATGAAGAAACAAGAACTCGGGCCGGATTCGTATTCGCGCAGAAAACGGATTCGAAAATCGTTGCGCTCATCGAAGGTTTCTTGGAGTTTGAACGGTCGGATTGAGCTGAAATTTTGAGGGGTGATAGATATAGGAATTCCGCAGCCGATCAACGGTTGGATCTTCCAAAGGACGTCCGAGCTAGATGATGGATGCCACGCTTCAAACTCGTCCAGATTCCCATCCAGATTCGAAATGGCTCCGGTATATCATAGATTGCCAGAGATTCCTTCAGCAGAAATCGATGAAATTTTGCATGGTTGTTGTATACTAAATTCCGCACAATCCCACCGAAGCAATCGTCAAAGCGATACTTGAGGAGGTGGTGGCGGCAGATACGAGTTCGCTGTCCAGAAAAACAGCACGGTCGCTCAAGGGCAATGTTGACGTTGAGCCTCCGAGCTCCATGGATGATTCCTCCATGATCTCGATAGAGATCGGAGTTGATGTTTGATGAAGGCCCTCGTCCAGACATGGTGATCCGAACACAGGGTGCAGTTCTTGGTCGAACCAAGGTGACCAGTCGAGCTGGTGACGATGATGCCGAAGTCGCAGTTGTTCTGCAGGCGAGCCATCGATCTTTTGCCGAACACACAGCGGAACTCTCAATGAAATCACCATTGTCGGTGTCAAAACTGGCAGCTCTCGAGTAGGGGGTCCCAAGCTGTGTATCATGGATCGATGGGTAATAGGAGACAGGGGACACGATGTTTACCCAGGTTCAGGCCCTCTTGATGGAGGTAAAACCCTACGTCCTGCTCTTGTTTATATTGATGGAGTATCAAGTACATAGTTGATCTACCTCGAGATCGTATTTCGTGGTTTAAAACCTAAGGGTATGATGAATAATATCATAACCATCTATTGACTAGCCTGACCTCGGCTTATATAACATACCAGAGGCCTAGGATACCAAGAGTCCTAGTTGAATACGTCGGTGGAGAGGAGTCCTTGTCTTGATCACCAAGTCTTGTGGAATCTTCCTCGTATATGTCTTCGGCTGTCCGAACTGGCCCATGAGTAACCGGCCATGGGGGTCCTCGGTCCAATCCAACTGATCGGGAGACGATGTGGTGAGTACCCCCTAGTCCAGGACACCGTCAACGGGTAACAAGTAATAAAAGTAAATAAGGTGCAGCAAGATGGCCCAATCCTTTTTATAGTAAAGGACAAGCCTGGACAAACTCTTATGTAAAGGAAAGTGCTCCCGAGGACACATGAGAATTATCGTCAAGCTAGTTTTCATCGCGTTCATATGATTCGCGTTCGATACTTTGATAATTTGATATGTGGGTGGACCAGTGCTTGGGTATTGCCCTTCTTTGGACAAGCATCCTACTTATGATTAACCCCTATTGCAAGCATCCGCAACTACAACAGAAGTATTAAGGTAAACCTAACCATATCATGAAACATATGGATCCAAATCAGCCCCTTACGAAGCAACTCATAAACTAGGGTTTAAGCTTCTGTCACTCTAGCAACCCATCATCTACTTATTACTTCCCAATGCATTCCCCTAGGCCCAAACAATGGTGAAGTGTCATGTAGTCGACGTTCACATGACACCACTAGAGGAAAGACAACATACATCTCATCAAAATATCGAACGAATACCAAATACACATGACTACTTATAGCAAGACTTCTCCCATGTCCTCAGGAACAAACGTAGCTACTCACAAATCATATTCATGTTCATAACCAGAGGGGTATTAATATGCATAAAGGATCTGAAGATATGATCTTCCACCGAATAAACCAACTAGCATCAACTACAAGGAGTAATCAACACTACTAGCAACCCACAGGTACCAATCTAAGGCTTTGGGACAAAGATTGGATACAAGAGATGAACTAGGGTGTGAGATGAGATGGTGCTGGTGAAGATGTTGATGGATATTGACCCCCTCCCGATGAGAGGATCGGTGGTGATGACGTTGGTGATGATTTCCCCCTCCCGGAGGGAAGTTTCCCTGGCAGAACAGCTCCGCCGGAGCCCTAGATTGGTTCCCCCAAGGTTTCGCCTCGTGGTGGCGGAGTTTCGTCCCGTGACCTTGCTTATGATTTTTTCCTAGACGAAAGACTCAATATAGCCAAAGATGGGCATCAGAGGGCTGCCATGGGGCCCACGAGGCACGGGGCGTGCTCCCACCCTCTTGGATGGTGGGTGGCCCCCTCTGGTACTTCTTTCGCCCAATATTTTTTATATATTCTAAAACTTGCTCCCGTGAAGTTTCAGGACTTTTGGAGTTGTGCAGAATAGGTCTATAATATTTGCTCCTTTTGTAGCCCAGAATTCCAGCTGCCGGCATTCTCCCTCTTCATGTAAACCTTGTAAAATAAGAGAGAATAGACATAAGTATTGTGACATAATATGTAATAACAACCCATAATGTAATAAATATCAATATAAAAGCATGATGCAAAATGGACGTATCAACTCCCCCAAGCTTAGACCTCGCTTGTCCTCAAGTGAAAGCCGATATCAAAAAATATGTCCACATGTTTAGAGATAGAGGTGTCGATAAAATAAAATACGGACATGAGGGCATCATGACCATTCTTAGAACAACAACATATATATATATATATATATATTGTCATATGATTTCTTATGCTAAAGTAACAATTCATTCACAGTTTCAAGTATGAATCATAAACTTCATTGAAAACTAACAAACTATAATCTCAGTCATTGAAGCAATTGCAATTTATCATAACATCAGAAAGAGTCAATATAAGAGCTTTTCAGCAAGTCCACATACTCAATTATCATTTAGTCTTTCACAATTGCTAACACTCATGCAATATTTATGGGTATGAAGTTTCAGTCGGACATAGAGAAAGATAACGGCTTATAGTTTTGCCTCCCAATATTTTACCTCAAGGGTAATGTCAACAATAATAGTTGATGAAAACTGACATCCAATTAGCAATATATATTAGGATCTTTCTAACACATTGTGCTTGCCAAAGGATAAAATGTAAAAAGGAAAGGTGAAGATCACCATGAATCTTGTATGAAGTATAAGACAAGAATAAAAGATAGGCCCTTCGCAGAGGGAAGTAGAGGTTGTCATGTGCTTTTATGGTTGGATGCACAAAATCTCAATGCAAAAGAACGTCACTTTATATTGCCACTTGTGATATGGACCTTTATTATGCAGTCTGTCGCTTTTATTTCTTGCACATCACAAGATCGTATAAAGCTTATTTTCTCCACACTAATAAATCATACATATTTAGAGAGCAATTTTTATTGCTTGCAACGATGACAACTTACTTGAAGGATCTTACTCAATCCATAGGTAGATAAGGTGGACTCTCATGGAAAAACTGGGTTTAAGGATATTTGGAAGCACAAGTAGTATCTCTACTTGGTTGAAAGAATTTGGCTAGCATGAGAGGGAAAGGCAAGCTCAACATGTTGGATGATCCATGACAATATAATTTATTTTGGATGTAAGAAAACATAACTCATTATGTTGTCTTCCTTGTCCAACATCAACTCTTTAGCATGTCATATTTTAATGAGTGCTCACAATCATAAAAGATGTCCAAGATAGTATATTTATATGTGAAAACCTCTCTTTCTTTATTACTTCCTATTAATTGCAACGATGACCAAAACTATGTTTGTCAACTCTCAACAACTTTTATTCACCATACTCTTTATATGTGAAGTCATTACTCTCCATAAGATCCATATGATCTCTTTATTTCTTTTTATTCTTTCTCTTTTATTTTATTCCCTCAAGATCATAGAAAGATAATCAAGCCCTTGACTCAACACTAATATTTATTATATATAGCTCATGGACTCAATTACATGGAAGGATCATAAAGCAAAATTCAAAACTAGATCATACTAAAACTTTATTCTACTAGATCAAGATATTACCAAAAGGATCGAACTAAGAAAAACGGTAAAGATAAAAGTGTGATGGTGATACGATACGGGGCACTCCCCCAAGCTTGGCAGTTGCCAAGGGGAATGCCCATACCCAGGTCTTTATGTCTCCTTCCTCGGAGGTAGTGATGATGGAGTTGTTGATGATGTAGGCTTGTCGTCCATCTTCCAAGGCATAGGCTCACCATCATAGAAGGATGATTGAGTCTCCTGGATCCTCGAATCTGCAGCCAAACTCATCCTCTTGAATCTATATTCATACTCACAGTTTTGGTTTTGCAGGTCATAGATATGGGCTTGGAGATGCTCGATTTTCTCGTGAAGCTTGGAGATGGTCTCCCCGATGTTCCTGGCATTTTGCTTGGTGGTGTTGGTGAACTCCGTGATCATTATGTGATTGGTGTCGAGTCCATGTTCCACCATCTCCTGGCACTTGAAAACTTGTTGCTCCATTGCTTCGAGTCTTGTCTCCACGCTTCCGGTCCTCATTGGTCCCTCAACATCACGGATGTGCAGCAACCCCTCACGCATCTCAATGGTTTGAGGGTGTTGCAGCACCTCCGTGAGGTAGGGGTTGATGACCTTCTCGAAGAACTTGTCCTTGGGGGCACTTGAAAACGCCATGGCGATCTAGATCTGTCAGAAAAACAGCTCGAAACAAAGACAAAAGATATTTGCGTGATACGATGGTCAAAACCTTTGGGAGATTATATAATGAATTTTTACTGACCAAAAGAAGTATCGTGCAAGAAAACGGATTTCGGAGGGCAAACAAGGTGCCCATGAGGCAGGGGGCGCGCCCAGGGGGGTAGGGCGCGCCCTCCACCCTCGTGGACGCCTCGTGTCCTTCCCGGACTGCTTCTTATTTTCCTATTTTCTTAAATATTCCAAAACAGAGAAAAATTGCTATTAGAACTGTTTTGGAATCGGTTTACTTACTGTACCTCATACTTATTTCTTTTCGGAGTCTGAAACGTTCTGGAAAGTGTCCTTTATGTATTCCTTCGGGGTTATGGTTTCAATAACATTAGTTTCAACATTTATGGGATTACCTGAGATATAATGTTTGATTCTTTGACTGTTCACCACCCTTGGATTTGTGCCTTCGAAGTTGTTGATTTTTATGGCACCGGAACGATAAACCTCCTCGATAACGTAAGGACCTTCCCATTTAGAGAGAAGTTTTCCTACAAAAAATCTTAAACGAGAGTTGTATAACAATGCATAATCACCTACATTAAACTCACGTTTTTGTATCCTTTTGTTAGGCCATCTTTTAACCTTTTCTTTAAACAGTTTGGCATTCTCATAAGCCTGGGTTCTCCATTCATCAAGTGAGCTAATGTCAAAAAGCCTCTTCTCACCGGCAAGTTTGAAATCATAATTGAGCTCTTTAATGGCCCAATATGCCTTATGTTCTAGTTCGAGAGGTAAGTGACAAGCTTTACCATAAACCATTTTATACGGAGACATACCCATAGGATTTTTGTATGCAGTTCTATAAGACCATAATGCATCATCAAGTTTCTTGGACCAATTCTTTCTAGATCTATTAACAGTCTTTTGCAAAATTAATTTAAGCTCTCTGTTACTCAATTCTACTTGACCACTAGACTGTGGGTGATAAGGGGATGCAATTCTATGATTAACATCATACTTAGCAAGCATTTTACGAAAGGCGCCATGAATAAAATGTGAAGCACCATTAGTCATTAAGTGCCTAGGGACTCCAAACCTCGGAAAAATAACTTCTTTAAGCATCTTAATAGAGGTGTTATGATTAGCACTACTAGTTGGAATAGCTTCTACCCACTTAGTAACGTAATCAACAACAATTAAAATATGTGTATACCCATTAGAGGAAGGAAACGGTCCGATATAATCAAAGCCCCAAACATCAAATGGTTCAATAACAAGTGAATAATTCATAGGCATTTCTTAACGTCTACTAATGTTACCAATTCTTTGACATTCATCACAAGACAAGACAAACTTACGGGCATCTTTGAAGAGAGTAGGCCAATAAAAACCTGATTGGTATACCTTATGTGCAGTTCTATCTCCAGCATGGTGTCCTCCATAAGCCTCAGAGTGACACTTGCATAGGATCTGTTCCTGTTCATGCTCAGGTAGACAACGTCTAATGACACCATCTACTCCTTCTTTATAAAGGTGTGGGTCATCCCAGAAGTAATGTCTTAAATTATAGAAGAACTTTTTATTTTGCTGGTATGTGAAACTAAGTGGTATAAATTTAGCAACAATATAATTAGCATAATCAGCATACCATGGAGCATCACGAGAAGCATTTATGATAGCTAATTGTTCATCATGAAAGCTATCATCAATAGGTAGTGGGTCATCAAGAACATTTTCTAACCTAGACAAGTTGTCTGCAAAGGGGTTCTCAGCTCCCTTTTTATCAATAATATGCAAATCAAATTCTTGTAGCAAGAGAACCCATCCAATAAGTCTAGGTTTAGCATCTTTCTTTTCCATAAGATATTTAATAGCAGCATGATCAGTGTGAACAGTTACTTTAGAGTCAACTATATAAGGTCTGAACTTATCGCAAGCAAATACAACTGCTAAAAACTCCTTTTCAGTAGTAGCATAATTTCTTTGAGCACTGTCTAGAGTTTTACTAGCATATTAGATAACATTTAATTTCTTATCAACCCTTTGTCCTAGAACAGCCCCTACAACATAATCACTGGCATCATACATAATTTCAAATGGTAAATTCCAATCAGGAGGCTGAACAATAGGTGTAGAAATCAAAGCTTTCTTAAGTATTTCAAATGCTTCTACACAATCATCATCAAAGACAATAGAAACATATTTTTGTAACAGATTAGTCAGAGGCCTAGAAATTTTAGAGAAGTCCTTAATGAACCTCCTATAAAAACTGGCATGACCAAGGAAACTTCTGATACCTTTAATGTCCTTAGGACACAACATCTTTTCAATAGCATCAACCTTAGCTTTATCAACTTCAATACGGATTTCAGAAAATTTATGCCCCAAGACAATACCTTCATTAACCATAAAGTGGCACTTCTCCCAATTCAAGACAAGATTAGTTTCTTCACATCTCTGGAAAAATCGATCAAGGTTGCTTAAGCAATCATCAAAAGAAGTTCCATATACGTAAAAATCATCCATGAATACCTCAACAATCTTTTCACAAAAGTCAGAGAATATAGCAGTCATACATCTTTGAAAGGTAGCAGGTGCATTGCATAAACCAAAAGGCATACATCTATAAGCAAAGGTACCTAAAGGGCAAGTAAAAGTTGTCTTTTCTTGATCCTCTTTTGACACATGTATTTGAGAGAAACCAGAATAACCATCTAGAAAGCAAAAATGTGTATGTTTGGATAATATTTCTAGCATTTGATCAATAAAAGGTAAAGGGTAATGATCCTTTTTAGTATCTTTATTTAATTTGCGGAAATCAATTACCATTCTATAACCTGTAACCATTGTTTATGGGAGCAATTCATCTTTATCATTAGGAACAACAGTAATACCTCCATTCTTAGGGACACAATGGACATGACTTACCCACTGACTATCAACAACGGGATAAATTATACCTGCCTCCAGAAGCTTTAATATTTCCTTTCTTACCACTTCTTTCGTCTTAGGATTTAACCGTCGTTGGTGATCAACTACCGGTTCCGCATCCTTCTCCAATTTTATTTTGTGCTGGCATAGAGTGGGACTAATGCCCTTAAGATCATCCAGAGTATATCCAATAGCAGCACGGTGCTTCTTCAGAGTTTTCAATAATTTCTTTTCTTCATGCTCTAAAAGGTTAGCACTAATAATAACAGGATATATCTCTTTCTCATCAAGATAAGCATATTTGAGAGTATCAGGTAAAGGTTTAAGCTCAAACACGGGGTCACCCTTGGATGGAGGAGGATTCCCTAGAATTTCAACAGGCAAGTTGTGTTTCAAAATAGGTCCCTGTTTAAAGAATACTTCATCTATTTCCCTTCTTTCATTCATAAACATATCATTTTCGTGGTCGAGCAAATATTGTTCTAAAGGATCATTAGGAGGCACGGCAATAGAAGCAAGACCGAAGCAAGACCAATAATTTCATCTTTACTTGGCAATTCTTTATCATGGGGTTGTCTACTAAACTTAGCAAAATTAAACTCATGAGACATATCTCCCAAACCAATAGTAACAACATCCTTTTTGCAGTCTATCTTAGCATTAACAGTATTCAAGAAGGGTCTACCAAATATAATGGGACAAAAGTTATCTTGTCGGGAACCAAGAACAAGAAAATCAGCAGGATATTTAACTTTCCCACACAAGACTTCAACATCTCTAACAATCCCAACTGGTGAAATAGTGTCTCTATTGGCAAGCTCAATTGTAATATCAATTTCCTCTATCTCAGCAGGTGCAATATCATGCATAATATCTTTATATAAGGAATGGGGTATTGCACTTGCACTAGCACCCATATCACATAAGCCATGATAGCAATGATCTCCTATTTTAACAAAAATAACAGGCATGCCTACAACAGGTCTATGTTTATTTTCAGTATCGGGTCTAGCAATTTTAGCAGCTTCATCACAGAAGTAAATAACATGCCCATCAATATTATCGGCCAAGAGATCTTTAACCATAGCAACACTAGGTTCAACTTTAATTTGCTCAGAAGGAGTAGGTGTTCTAGTTTTACTCTTACGAACCACAGTTGAAGCTTTAGCATGATCCTTTATTCTAACAGGGAAAGGTGGTTTCTCAATATAAGCAGTAGGAACAATAGGATCATTATAAGTGATAGTATTTTCTTTAACTTTAATAGGTGCGACTACTTTTACTTCAATGGGAGGATTATATTTAAACCACTTCTCCTTAGGGAGATCAACATGAGTAGCAAAGGATTCACAGAAAGAAGCTACTATCTCAGAGTCAAGTCCATATTTAGTGCTAAATTCACGGAAAGCATCGGTATCCATAAAAGATTTAACACAATTAAACTTAGGTGTTATACCTGACTCCTTACCTTTGTCGAGATCCCAATCTTCAGAGTTGCGTTTAATTCTTTCCAATAAATCCCATTTGAATTCAATAGTCTTCATCACAAAAGAGCCAGTACAAGAAGTATCGAGCATGCACTACTAGGAAAAGGGCTATAGATGAAATTGACACTAATGGCGCACCAAGCAAGTGGTGTGCCACTACTATATACTAATGGCGCACCATGTGCTGGTGCGCCATTAGTGTGGAAGACACTAATGGCGCACCAGACACACGGTGCGCCACTAGTAACAATTTTTTTTCATTTTTCCAAACATACTAATGGCGCATCCTGGCAAAGTGCGCCATTACTAGTTCTAACTAGTAATGGCGTTCTAACTAGTAATGGCGCACCACAACCACGGTGTGCCACTACTAACAATTATATATATATATATTTACAAAACTAGTTATGGCGCACCCTAACTGGTGCGCCATTGATATACCTCTCGATCTGTTCCAAAACTCCCTCTCCATCTGTTCCTCCCTCCCTCGCTCCCACATCGGTGCCGACCCCACCCCCACCCCCGCCGGTGACCTCGCCCTCTTCCCCACCGAGCTTCTCTCCCCACCCTAGGTCGAGGAGCCGTAGATCGAGCAGGTCAGGCCCGATCCGCCAGCCGCGCTTCCCCGATCTGCGCCGTCTCCAAGGGCTGCCTCCCCTGGTTCGCCGCCTCCCCTTATCTCTTCCTTCCTCGATCTGCTCCACCGCCCCGGTTCCTTCCAATTCTCGCCGCCGGCTTACTCTTCTCTCCTCTCTCTCTCGATCTGCAGCACCATAGGGGAGTCACGGACGGGGCAGAGGAACCTCCTCTCTTGATCTGGAGCTGCGTGCCGGCGTTCTTGCAGCAGGGCGGAGGGCTAGGTGGGATTCCGGCGGGCTAACGGCGGCGGCAGAGGCACATCACACTCTTCTCTCCTCAAGGTACGAGCCTCTCTCAGATCCCCATGTATATGCTACAGGTGGAACTTTTTTTACTCATGGATTTGTCCAGCCGAGAGAGAGAGAGCTCGGATCGTGGTTGCTTTTTGATTCATGACTGCTTGTTGATCCAATATTTACTCAAATTAATGTTGTCCAGTATATGTCTGCAATATATGCTAATGGTGGATAATGTTGTCCAGTACGAGCCTCCTCTGAGCAGAGCTTCGGCTGTGTTGGTAGTCACATCGTGGCACTGGTGTGGCTGAGTTTCTGCTATGGCTACAACTCCTCTTGGTGAGCTCCTCCTTTAGTCTCTCTGTTCTCTCTATGATCTAGCCCTAGTTCATGTTTTAGATGCTTTGGTAGTCCTGCTAGTTCTGGCTGTATGTTCCAGATGAGCATCAATTAATTTTGGTGCTCTCTGTGATAGCTATATCTTGATCTAGGGTTGCCAGTTGCTGTGCTCTAGGTCATTTGTGATGGCTCTCTGTGGTGGTCATCTTGCTCACTGAACTTGCTGCATACATGCTCCTGTGGGTGCTGTTGGCTATCTAAGTGTGTGTGTGTAATTTAACTTGGGTGCTGCTGGCTATCTAAGTGTGTGTGTAATTTAACTTATGCTAGGGTTCTGGGCTGTTAATTTAACTTGGCTGCTCTCTGTATTTGTGGCACTCTAATTGGCTTAGCTATTGGATTTTCTAACTAGTTTTAGTTGCTCAAATGCATAGGTACACCTGTGCATTTGTGGTGGCTTTAACTGGGTAAAATCCAATTGGTATTGGTCATTTGGACAATGCAAAAGATCTGGTCTTGCACTACTGGCTGTTCTGTTTTTGTTGTTGCTGCTGTTTTTCTGCCTATAAGGGCTGAATTCGTTCTACCATGCTGCTAGACATTACTAATGTTTGATCAAATAAGCATGGGAAACATTCAGATGTTAACTTCTTTTCTTTCTACCATGCTGCTAGACATTACTAATGGCATGTTCAAGCATCTTGGCAGCATGTTAATAAATAATATGGCATCTGATTGAATAACTTTATATGCATGCAAGATTGGATAAGCATGGGGGGAAGCAGCCACCGCCGCTCTGCCTCACCGGAGTACGAGTTGGATGCTTTTGAGTTCTTTAGTATCATACTTTCTTCTTCAGTATCAGCCACGAGGCAGGTATATAAAACGAGAGATCTCCCCTTCACCCATCTCATTATGATAACTCTGTTGTTTGCTACATCACGCCTTGTCCCAAATTGCAGAGGCTGCCTGACACTTTTATGAAGATGCTGGGTGAAGATCCGCCAGATAATGTGAAGCTCCAACAGGCCGGCAACGGGGTTCGCAGGCTGTGGGACGTGGAGTTGGTGATCGAGGAGGGCCACATGTACCTGTGCCATGGCTGGGAGAAGTTCTATAGTGCCTACGACCTGTGGACCGGGTACTTTCTTCTCTTCAGGTACGATGATGTCGCCACAATGCTCATCGTGAAGGTTTTCAACGCGACTATGTGTCGCATGCGCTACGCTGACGACGAAGATGCCAGTGCGTTCTGCCTCTTCTTATTCCTCTACATTTGGCTTTGTCTCACATCGATTGATAACGGTCATTGTTGCATTTGGACAGGCAATGGGAGTAGCAGCAGCGACACTGGCTACAGCCAAAGCAGCAATGATTATGGCTGTAGCAAAAGCAACAGCGATTCTGGCTTTAGCGAAAGCAGCAGCGATTCTGACAACAAGAAGGATGATCTAGACTAGAGTGGGGGATAAGAGGAGCAGAGTGGGGATGAGGAGCTGCAGGATGACGATGGGCATCAGGCTGAGGATGACCTAGCGCTGGTGGTGGCTGACCAAGGGCAAGAGATGGTGGTGGCTGACAATGGGCAAGAGATGGTGGTGGCTGACCATGGGCAAGAGATGGTGGTGGCTGACCATGGGCAAGAGATGGTGGTGGCTGAGGATGACCTAGCGATGGTCGTGCCCGTCCTGCCTGAAGGTGGCCTCGCGATGGTGGTGGTGCCTGACAATGACCACGCACCGGTGGTGGCACCGGCGATCCCACAGCTGGGCGACATGACCACACCAATTGTGGTAGAAGACTACATCCCACAGCTGCCTCCACCGCCTCGCCGCTTTTGGCGCATCAGGCTGAGGAAGGAGAAGGAGAAGAACAATGAGAACTGAACTATGTCAGGTATGTCAGATCTCCAAAATGATATATATATATACTTAGTTACCTATGTTATCTCTAATATGCTTAGTTTCCTATAGGTTAGCTCCAAAATAACTTATGTTAGCACAAAATGTTCAAGTTTACATAATAAGATTATAGTCTTCTTCTTATTCTTCTTCTTTTCCAAAATGACATAGATTAGCTTCATTTTACCTAAGTTGGCTCTAATATGCTAACTTAGAGCTTATATGCTTAGTTTCCTATAGGTTAGCTCCAAAATTACTTATGTTAGCACAAAATGATCAAGTTTACATAATAAGCTCATAGTCTTCTTCTTATTCTTCTTATTCTTCCAAAATGACATAGGTTAGCTTCATTTTACCTAAGTTGGCTCTAATATGCTAACTTAGAGCTTATATGCTTAGTTTCCTATAGGTTAGCTCCAAAATTACTTATGTTAGCACAAAATGATCAAGTTTACATAATAAGCTTATAGTCTTCTTCTTATTCTTCTTCTTTTCCAAAATGACATAGGTTAGCTTCATTTTACCTAAGTTGGCTCTAATATGCTAACTTAGAGCTTATATGCTTAGTTTCCTATAGGTTAGCTCCAAAATTACTTATGTTAGCACAAAATGATCAAGTTTACATAATAAGCTTATAGTCTTCTTCTTATTCTTCTTATTCTTCTTCTTTTCCAAAATGACATAGGTTAGCTTCATTTTACCTAAGTTGGCTCTAATATGCTAACTTAGAGCTTATATGCTTAGTTTCCTATAGGTTAGCTCCAAAATTACTTATGTTAGCACAAAATGATCAAGTTTACATAATAAGCTTATAGTCTTCTTCTTATTCTTCTTATTCTTCTTCTTCTTCTTCTTCTTCTTCTAGTATTCTTGTAGTGTTCTTCTTCTTCTAGTATTCTTCTAGTCTTCTTCTTCTTCTTCTAGTATTCTTGTAGTGTTCTTCTTCTAGTATTCTTCTAGTCTTCTTCTTCTTCTTCTTCTTCTTCTTCTAACTTCTTGTTTATCATTTTGCAGATTTGATTTAATTCATGGAAGCTTGCATGGATGGAGTGCTTCTTTTCCATTTGTGTTTTTATTTTGTATCAATGTGAAACTTTTGTGAATTGATGGATAACGGTGTTGGATGAACAATGTGAAACTTTTGTAATATGTAACGATGGAACTATGTGTTGGCTATGTATGTATATATGATGAAACTTGTGTGTTGGATATGATTGTTATATGGATGCTTGTTGTATATATATATATGTGTTGGATATCTCATATGTGAAATAGTGACCTGAGATTAAGAAAAAAACGGATTTTTTTAAAAAAAATTGTTACTAATGGCGCACCTGTGGGACACTAATGGCGCACCTGTGGTGCGCCATTACTAAAATATACTAGTGGCATGGTACTAATGGCGCACCTGTAGTGCGCCATTAGTAGCCAAAACAGGTGCGCCATTAGTAGGCCTTTTCCTAGTAGTGATGGAGCGATTATCGAGAGAAAGCCGAGCATAAATTTTTTGAATAATAATTTCTCTTGAGAGCTCATGATTGGGGCATGAGTATAACATTGACTTAAGCCTCCCCCAAGCTTGAGCGATGCTTTCTCCTTCGCGAGGCCAAAAATTATATATATAATTACGATCACGATGAACAAGATGCATAGGATAAAACTTCTGATGAAATTCCAATTTCAATCGGTTGTAGTTCCATGATCCCATACCATCACATAGCCTAAACCATGTCAATGCATTTCCCTTCAAAGATAAAGGGAAAACCTTCTTCTTGATAACATCCTCGGGCATACCTGCAAGCTTAAATAATCCACAAACTTCATCCACATAGATTAGGTGCAAATCAGGATGCAATGGTCCATCACTTGTGAAAGAATTAGCTAGCAGTTTCTCTATCATACCCGAAGGAATTTCAAAGTAAACATTTTCAGTAGGTTCATTAGGTTGAGGAGAAACTCTTTTCTCTACTGTTCGGGGTGAAGATACCCCGAACAACCCCTCAGAGGATTATGTTCCATAGTAACAAGTGATAGTAAATTTCAGCACACTATATAAATTTTTCCTTACCAAATTCCACCTACCAAAGGCGCTTCACTCCCCGGCAACAACGCCAGAAAAGAGTCTTGATGACCCACAAGTATAGGGGATCTATCGTACTCCTTTCAATAAGTAAGAGTGTCGAACCCAACGAGGAGCAGAAGGAAATGATAAGCAGTTTTCAGTAAGGTATTCTCTGCAAGCACTGAAATTATCGGTAACAGATAGCTTTCTGATAAGGTAATTTGTAACGGGTAACAAGTAATAAAAGTAAATAAGGTGCGGCAAGATGGCCCAATCCTTTTTGTAGCAAAGGACAATCCTGGACAAACTCTTATATAAAGGAAAGCGCTCCCAAGGACACATGGGAATTATCGTCAAGCTAGTTTTCATCACGTTCATATGATTCGTGTTCGGTACTTTGATAATTTGATATGTGGGTGGACCAGTGCTTGTGTACTGCTCTTCCTTGGACAAGCATCCCACTTATGATTAACCCCTATTGCAAGCATCCGCAACTACAACAGAAGTATTAAGGTAAACCTAACCATAGCATGAAACATATGGATCCAAATCAGCCCCTTACGAAGCAACTCATAAACTAGGGTTTAAGCTTCTGTCACTCTAGCAACCCATCATCTACTTATTACTTCCCAATGCCTTCCCCTAGGCCCAAACAATGGTGAAGTGTCATGTAGTCGACGTTCACATGACACCACTAGAGGAAAGACAACATACATCTCATCAAAATATCGAACGAATACCAAATTCATATGACTACTTATAGCAAGACTTCTCCCATGTCCTCAGGAACAAACGTAGCTACTCACAAATCATATTCATGTTCATAATCAGAGGGGTATTAATATGCATAAAGGATCTGAAGATATGATCTTCCACCGAATAAACCAACTAGCATCAACTACAAGGAGTAATCAACACTACTAGCAACCCACAGGTACCAATCTGAGGCTTTGGGACAAAGATTGGATACAAGAGATGAACTAGGGTTTGAGATGAGATGGTGTTGGTGAAGATGTTGATGGAGATTGACCCCCTCCCGATGAGAGGATCGGTGGTGATGACGTTGGTGATGATTTCCCCCTCCCGGAGGGAAGTTTCCCCGACAGAACAGCTCCGCCGGAGCCCAAGATTGGTTCCGCCTCATGGCGGCGGAGTTTCGTCCTGTGAGCTTGCTTATGATTTTTTTCCTAGACTAAAGACTCCATATAGCCAAAGATGAGCATCAGAGGGCTGCCAGGGGGCCCACGAGGCTGGGGGGTGCGCCCAGGGGGGTATGGCACGCCCCCCACTCTCGTGGATGGTGGGTGGCGCCCCTCTGGTACTTCTTTCGCACAATATTTTTTATATATTCTGAAACTTGCTCCTGTGAAGTTTCAGGACTTTTGGAGTTGTGCAGAATAGGTCTCTAATATTTGCTCCTTTTCCAGCCTAGAATTCTAGCTGCCTGCATTCTCCCTCTTCATGTAAACCTTGTAAAATAAGAGAGAATAGGCATAAGTATTGTGACATAATATGTAATAACTGCCCATAATGTAATAAATATCAATATAAAAGCATGATGCAAAATGGATGTATGACGTGATGATGGTGATGATGTTGCTACCGAACAGGGCTTCGCCTAAGCACTGCTATGATATTACCAAGGTGGATTATGGTGGAGGGGGGCACCGCACACGGCTAAAGATAAATGATCAACTTGTGTGTCTATGCGGTGCCCCTCCCCCATATATAAAGGAGTGGAGGAGGGGGGAGGGGCCCGGCCTCTCTAGGCGCGCCCCAAGGGAGTCCTACTCCCACCAGGAGTAGGATTCCCCCCTTCCCTTTGTTAGTTTTAGGAGAGAAGGAAGGAGGAGGAGGAAGGAAGGAAAGGTGGGGCCGGGCCCCCTCCCAATTAGAATTGGGCTTGGGGGGGCATCCCCTCCTTTGCTTCTTTCCCATCTCTTATACGAAGGCCCAATAAGGCCCATATACCTCCCGGGGGGTTCCGGTAACCTCCCGGTGCTCCGGTATACTCCCGTTTTCACCTGGAACCATTCCGATGTCCAAACATAGGCTTCCAATATATCGATCTTTATGTCTCGACCATTTTGATACACCTCATTATGTCCGTGATCAAATCCGGGACTCCGAACTACCTTCAGTACATCAAAACACATAAACTCGTAATACCGATCATCATCAAACGTTAAGCGTGCGGACCCTACGGGTTCGAGAATTATGTAGACATGACCTAGACATGTCTCCGGTCAATAACCAATAGCGAAACCTGGATGTTCATATTGGTTCCTACATATTCTAGAAGATCTTTGTCGGTCAAACCGCATAACGGTATACGTTGTTCCCTTTGTCATTGGTATGTTACTTGCCCGAGATTCGATCGTCGGTATCCCAATACCTAGTTCAATCTCGTTACCTGCAAGTCTCTTTACTCATTCCGTAATGCTACATCCCATAACTAACTCATTAGCTACATTGCTTGCAAGGCTTATAGTGATGTACATCACCGAGAGGGCCCAGAGATACCTCTCCGACAATCGGAGTGACAAATCCTAATCTTGTTCCATGCCAACTCAACAAATACCATCGGAGACACCTGTAGAGCACCTTTATAATCACCCAGTTACGTTGTGACGTTTGGTAGCCCACAAAGTGTTCCTCCGGTATTCGGGAGTTGCATGATCTCATAGTCATGGGAACATGTATAGTTATGGAGAAAGCAATAGCAACAAACTAAACAATCATCGTGCTAAGCTAACGGGTGGGTCAAGTCAATCACATCATTCTCTAATGATATGATCCCGTTAATCAAATGAAAACTCATGTCTATGGTCAGGAAACATAACCATCATTGATTCAACGAGCTAGTCAAGTAGAGGCAAACTAGTGACACTTTGTTTGTCTATGTATTCACACATGTACTAAGTTTCCGGTTAATACAATTCTAGCATGAATAATAAACATTTATCATGATATAAGGAAATATAAATAACAACTTTATTATTGACTCTAGGGCATATTTCCTTCATGCATCTACCTTCGGGATTAGTTTTAGACCTGAATAATTGTTATTTGGTGCCAACGTTAAGCATGAATATTATATCTGGATCTTGTTTGATGCGATATGGTTATTCATTTAAATCAGAGAATAATGGTTGTTCTATTTATATGAGTAATATCTTTTATGGTCATGCACCCTTGATGAGTGGTCTATTTTTACTAAATTTTGATAGTAGTGATACACATATTCATAATATTGAAGCCAAAAGATATAAGTTTAATAATGATAGTGCAACTTACTTGTGGCACTGCCGTTTAGGTCATATTGGTGTAAAGAACATGAAGAAACTCCATGATGAGGAACTTTTGGAATCACTTCATGCTTGCAAACCATCCCTCATGGGCAAGATGACTAAGACTCCATTCTCCGGAACAATGGAACGAGCAACAGACTTATTAGAAATAATACATACTGATGTATGCGGTCTGATGAGTGTTGATGCTCGTGGTGGGTATCGTTATTTTCTGACCTTCACAGATGATTTGAGAAGATATGGGTATATGTACTTGATGAAACATAAATTTGAAACATTTGAAAAGTTCAAAGAATTTCAGAGTGAAGTGGAAAATCATTGTAACAAGAAAATAAAGTTTCTACGATCTGATCGTGGAGGAGAATATTTGATTTACGAGTTTGGTCTTCATTTGAAACAATGCGGAATAGTTTTGCAACCCACGCCACCTGGAACACCACAACGTAATGGTGTGTCCGAATGTGGTAACCGCACTTTATTAGATATGGTGCGATCTATGATGTCTCTTACTGATTTACCGCTATCGTTTTGGGGATATGCTTTAGAGGCGGCTGCATTCACGTTAAATAGGGCACCATCGAAATCTGTTGAGACGACACCTTATGAACTGTGGTTTGGCAAGAAACCCAAGTTGTCATTTCTTAAAGTTTGGGGCTGCGATGCTTATGTGAAAAAGCTTCAACCTGATAAGCTTGAACCCAATTCGAAGAAATGTGTCTTCATAGGATACCCAAAAGAGACTGTTGGGAACATCTTCTATCATAGACCCGAAGGCAAGATATTCGTTGCTAAGAATGGATCCTTTCTAGAGAAGGAGTTTCTCTCGAAAGAAGTGAGTGGGAGGAAAGTAGAACTTGATGAGGTAATTGTACCTGCTTCCTTATTGGAAAGTATTTCATCACAGAAATCAGTTCCAGTGATTCCTACACCAATTAGTGAGGAAGCTAAAGATGATGATCATGAAACTTCCGATCAAGTTACTATCGAACCTCATAGGTCAACCATAGTAAGATATGCACCAGAGTGGTACGGTAATCCTGTTCTGGAAGTCATGTTACTTGACCATGACGAACCTACGAACTATGAGGAAGCGATGATGAGCCCAGATTCCGCAAAATGGCTTGAGGCCGAAATCTGAGATGGGATCCATGTATGAGAACAAAGTATGGACTTTGGTTGACTTGCCTGTTGATCGGCAAGCCACAGAGAATAAATGGATCTTCAAAAAGAAGACTGACATTGACGGTAATGTTACTGTCTACAAAGCTCAACTTGTTGCGAACGGTTTTTACAAGTTCAAGGAGTTGACTACGATGAGACCTTCTCACCCGCAGCGTATCTTAAGTCCGTCTGAATCTTGTTAGCAATTGCCGTATTTTATGATTATGAAATTTGGCAAATGGATGTCAAAACTACATTCCTTAATGGATATTTTAAAGAAGAGTTGTATATGATGCAACTAGAAGGTTTTGTCGATCCAAAAGGTCAAAGTGTGTAAGCTCCAGTGATCCATTTATGGACTGGAGCAAGCATCTCGGAGTTGGAATATACGCTTTGATAGTGTGATCAAAGCATATGGCTTTATACATACTTTTGGAGAAGCCTGTATTTTCAAGAAAGTGAGTGGGAGCTCTATAGCATTTCTGATATTATATGTGGATGACATATTGTTAATCGGAAATGATACTGGATTTTTGAATAGCAAAAAAGGATACTTGAATAAGATTTTTTTCAATGAAAGGCCTCCGTGAAGCTTCTTATATATTGGGCATCAAGATCTATAGAGATAGATCAAGACGCTTAATTGGACTTTCACAAAGCACATACCTTGATAAAGTTTTGAAGAAGTTCAAAATGGATCAAGCAAAGAAAGGGTTCTTGCCTGTGTTACAAGGTGTGAAGTTGAGTCAGACTCAATGCCCGACCACTCCAGAAGATAGAGAGATAGTGAAAGTCATTCCCTATGCTTCAGCCATAAGTTCTATCATGTATGCAATGCTATGTACCAGACCTGATGTGTGCCTTTATATTAGTTTAGCAGGGAGGTACCAAAGTAATCCAGGAGTGGATCACTGGACAGCGGTCAAGAACATCCTGAAATACCAGAAAAGGACTAAGGATATGTTTCTCGCTTATGGAGGTGACAACGAGCTCGTCGTAAACGGTTACGTCGATGCAAGCTTTGACACTGATCCAGATGACTCTAAGTCACAAACTGGATACGTATTTTTATTGGATAGTGGAGCTGTCAGTTGGTGCAGTTCAAAGCAGAGCGTTGTCGCGGGATCTACGTGTGAAGCGGAGTACATAGCTGCTTCATTAGCAACAAATGAAGGAGTCAGGATGAAGGAGTTCATATCCGATCTAGGTGTCATACCTAGTGCATCAGGTCCAATGAAAATCGTTTGTGCCAATACTGGTGCAATTGCCTTGGCAAAGAAATCCAGATTTCACAAGAGAACCAAGCACATCAAGAGACGCTTCAATTCCATCTGCGATCAAGTCAAGGAGGGAGACATAGAGAGTTTCAAGATACATACGGATCTGAATGTTGCAGACCCGTCGACTAAGCCTCTCTCACGAGCAAAACATGATCAGCACCAAGACAATATGGGTGTTAGAATCATTACTATGTAATCTAGATTATTTGCTCTAGTGCAAGTGGGAGACTGAAGGAAATATGCCCTAGAGGCAATAATAAAGTTGTTATTTATATTTCCTTATATCATGATAAATGTTTATTATTCATGCTATAATTGTATTAACCGGAAACTTAGTACATGTGTGAATACATAGACAAACATAGTGTCACTAGTATGCCTTTACTTGACTAGCTCGTTAATCAAAGATGGTTAAGTTTGCTAACCATAGACATGAGTTGTCATTTGATGAACGGTATCACATCATTAGAGAATGATGTGATTGACTTGACCCATCCGTTAGCTTAGCACTATGATCGTTTAGTTTATTGCTATTGCTTTCTTCATGACTTATACATGTTCCTATGACTATGAGATTATGCAACTCCCGAATACCGGAGGAACACTTAGTGTGCTATCAAATGTCACAACGTAACTGGGTGACTATAAAGATGTTCTACAAGTGTCTCCAATGGTGTTTGTTGAGTTGTCATAGATCGAGATTAGGATTTGTCACTCCGTGTATTGGAGAGGTATCTCTGGGCCCTCTTGGTAATGCACATCACTATAAGCCTTGCAAGCAATGTGACTAATGAGTTAGTTGCGGGATGTTGCATTACGGAACGAGTAAAGAGACTTGCCGGTAACGAGATTGAACTAGGTATTGAGATACCGACGATCGAATCTCGGGCAAGTAACATACCGATGACAAAGGGACCAATGTATGTTGTTATGCGGTTTGACCGATAAAGATCTTCGTAGAATATGTAGGAACCAATATGAGCATCTTAGTTCCGCTATTATTTATTGACCGGATATGAGTCTCGGTCATGTCTACATAGTTCTCGAACCCATAGGGTCCGCACGCTTAACATTCGATGACGATCGGTATTATGAGTTTATGTGTTTTGATGTACCAAAGGTAGGTCGGAGTCCCGGATGTGATCACGGACATGATGAGGAGTCTCGAAATGGTCGAGACATAAAGACTGATATATTGGACGATGTTATTCGGACACTGGATGAGTTCCGGGGTCACCGGATAAATATCAGTGTCGGGGGTTATCGGAAACCCCCCGGGGGGGAACTAATGGGCCAACATGGGCCTTGTGAGAGAGAGAGAGAGGAGAGGGCCCTAGGGCTGGCCGCGCCCCCCTTGAGGAGTCCGAATTGGACTAGGAGGGGGCGACGCCCCCCTCCCTTTCCTTCTCCCTCTCTCCCTCTCCTTCCTTCCCCCTCTCTTCCCTTGTTGGAAGCCTACTAGGAATAGGATTCTTATTCCTAGTAGGAATCCTACTTGGGGGCACGCCCCATGAGGGCCGACTGTCCTCCCCCTTGCTCCCTTATATACGGGGGCAGGGGGCACCCTAGAACACACAAGTTGACAGTTGTCTTAGCCGTGTGCGGTGCCCCCTCCACAGATTTCCACCTCGATCATATCGTTGTAGTGCTTAGGCGAAGCCCTACGTCGGTAACTTCATCATCACCGTCATCACGCCATTGTGCTAATGAAACTCTCCTCGGCCTCAACTGGATCAAGAGTATGAGGGATGTCACCGAGCTGAACGTGTGCAGATCGCGGAGGTGCAATGCGTTCGGTACTTGATCGGTTGGATTGCGAAGACGTTAGACTACATCAACCGTGTTACTTAACGCTTCCGCTTTAGTTCTACGAGGGTACGTGGACACATTCTCCCCTCTCGTTGCTATGCATATCCTTGATAGATCTTGCATGATCGAAGGAATTTTTTTGAAATACTGCGTTTCCCAACACATCATCAACATCAACACGCCATCATGCTGACGAAACTCTCCCTCGTCCTCAATTGGATCAAGAGCTCGAGGGACGTCATCAAGTAGAACGTGTGCTGAATACAGAGGTGTCGTATGTTCGGTGCTTGGATCGGTTGAATCGCGGAGACGTTCAACTACATCAACCGCGTTACTAAACGCTTCCGCTTTCGGTCTATGAGGGTATGTAGACACGGTCTCCCCTCTCGTTGCTATGCACCTCCTAGATAGATCTTGAGTGATCGTATGTAATTTTTTTGAAATATTGCGTTCCCTACAGTGGTACTAGAGCCAGGTTTATGCGTAGATGTTATATGCACGAGTAGAACACAATGAGTTGTGGGCGATAATAGTCATACTGCTTACCAGCAACGTCTTACTTTGAATCGGCGGTATTGTTGGATGAAGCGGCCTGGACCAACATTACATGACCGCGTTCATGAGACTGGTTCTACCGACGTGCTTTGCACACAGGTGGCTGGCTGGTGTTTGTTTCTCCAACTTTAGTTGAATCGAGTTTGACTATGCCCGGTCTTTGTTAAAGTTTAAAACAGCACACTTGACGAAAAATCATTGTGGTTTTGATGCGTAGGTAAGAACGGTTCTTACTAGAAGCCCGTAGCAGCCACGTACAACTTGCAACAACAAAGTAGAGGACGTCTAACTTGTTTTTACAGGGCATGTTGTGATGTGATATGGTCAAGACGTGATGAGATATAAATTGTTGTATGAGATGATCATGTTTTGTAAAAGTTATCGGCAACTGGCAGGAGCCTTATGGTTGTCGCTTTACTGTATGAAATGCAATCGCCATTGTCGGTGTCAAAACCGGCGGATCTCGGGTAGGGGGTCCCGAACTGTGCGTCTAAGGCGGATGGTAACAGGAGGCAGGGAACACAATGTTTTACCCAGGTTCAGGCCCTCTTGATGGAGGTAAAACCCTACGTCCTGCTTGATTAATATTGATGATATGGGTAGTACAAGAGTATATCTACCATGAGATCGGAGAGGCTAAACCCTAGAAGCTAGCCTATGGTCTGATTGTATGTTGTCCTACGGACTAAAACCCTCTGGTTTATATAGACACCAGAGAGGGCTAGGGTTACACAAGGTCGGTTACAAAGGAGGAGATATACATATCCGTATTGCCTAGCTTGCCTTCCACACCAAGTAGAGTACCATCCGGACACGAGACGAAGTCTTCAATCTTGTATCTTCATAGTCCAATAGTCCGGCCAAATGATATAATCCGGCTGTCCGGAGACCCCCTAATCCAGGACTCCCTCAGTAGCCCCCGAACCAGGCTTCAATGACGATGAGTCCGGCGCTGTGTTGTCTTCGGCATTGCAAGGCGGGTTCTTCTCCAACTTTCAAGTGTTCGTAAGCAATGTCCAGCTCCATAAATGTTGAACTTCTTGGCTTCTGTGCCCAATAAGGGCTATCTCCCACGCATCGAATGAATATGAGGCGCCAGGGCGTTTTTACATTCGCCCGCCTAGCCAGATAAATAAATTGTCTATTAAAGGGATGGGGATTCTTAGATCCAATCCATATCATGCTCCCCCAGCGATAATTCATTAGAGCGTGCTTCGGAAAGATCCATTCCAGCATGGCCGACCTCCACAGCTCCTCTTCCCGCCCCCGTAGCCCTAAACCCGGTGATTGGGAGAGGTGTTCAGTCCCGCACAGTCGATTAGTCGAGCTGCAGACTAAGGGATTTCTCCCTCTGGCGTACATGGTGCCCGTTCGAGCCGGGCTCGCCACGTACAATGGCGGGGAGCAAGCGGAGAACTTTCCCTGTCCCTCGATGGGGGAACGGGTTTGCCTTGTTCCTTACTTACTAAGGGGACTCGGATTTCCAATTCATCCGTTCCTCCGCGGGCTCCTGGAGTTCTACGGCCTCCAACTACACAATCTCACCCCTGCCTCCATCCTACACATCACCGGCTATGTTGCTCTCTGCGAGTTGTTCCTGGGCTGCGAGGCTCATTTCGAGCTGTGGAAAAGGCTATTTTGCCTTGTCCCTCGCACACAGAGGGAATCACTTTATCAAGTGGGCGGAGCCAAAGTATGGCGCATCGCCGATACCGGATAATTGTCCGGTACCCCGAAGAAGCCGTCCGAAGACTGGCCTTCAGAATGGTTTTATATGGAGGACGTCCCCCTTCCGGACCCTGTTCGGCGGGGTCTACCCGAGTTCAACAATGCTCCTCTGAAGAAGCACCGAAGTTGGCACCCATGGAGCTCCCAGGCGGAAGACAACAGATAAGTCCTCTATCTGATGAACCGGATCAAAGCACTAGCTCGATCCGAATTGACAATAATCGAAGTTATGTCGATTTGCATAATGTGGGGAATGCAGCCACTCCAATATTGTGGGCACCCCTTGTGGTGTTATAACGGGGCGGATGACTCCACCCACTGCGGGCGTAAGGGTCCGGACAATGCTGCCGCTCTAGCAAAGATTCTGTCCGAACTGTTCAAGGGCGAGGAAGAGGAGTTCACCCGCATCAAGCCACAGGATGGATTCTCTATGTACAATCCTCCAAGCTGGGTAAGTTATATTTCCCTGCTCCCATTTTTCCCGCATTCTTAGTCGTAAGTATTCACCTTGCCACCTTGCAGCAGGAACTGCGAAAAGCCATAAAGGAGGTCAGCATCCCTTCTCCACAACCAGAGGACCCTGACCGGGCCATCGATTCCAGACTCGAAGAAGATCCTGTTATCTCCGTGGAACTGATAGACCGACAGTTCTATCAGTTAAGCTGCGATGATGCCCCGGTGGCCATTACGGCCGACTATCCCAGACTGCTCCCTGCATCGCAGGTAAGAAAAATCAAAAAGTCCCAACTCCAAAACTAGGATCCCCTTTTAGGCACTTCACCCACCATATACACATGGCATCTTTTATAGGGAAGGCATTCGGGACGCCCCGCCGAACCCACGGCAACTCGCCAACAAGAGGTGCCGAGGCCGGGTAGGCCAAAAAGGAAGGCGGTCAGGACGGAGACGCCAGCGCAAAGGTATAGGAAAAACCCCGCTCTGTGGTTGTCGCCTTTCTCAAAATGTAATGACGCCCGTGTTTCTTTAACAGAAAGAACGCTCGCCGGAATATGTCCGGCGATGCTGCCAATCAAGCTTCCACCAGTCGGGCGCCAGGACCGGACATAGAGGCGGAAGGCGATATGGGGCAGGCGCTGGATAAACCCCGTGACAGAGGATGCAGATAGATTGTCCGCTACAAACTCAGAAGTGGAAAGCGCCATGAATCATAGGCGCCGCCGGGCCGTACTCCGCGACACTTGTTTCTCACCAGAGGCGTTCGACGCCTTCAATTCTAGAGAGGCGTACCTCCGTGCTGCTCAAGATGGTCTAGCCAGAGCCACGGATCAGTATGTAAATGATGTACGGGTGAGTAAATCTGACGATTTATATGTATCAGTAGCCCCTGAGACTTGAAACAGTTAGCAGAACTGATTTAAGGATCATCTATAATGTGCAAGTTCTTACAGAGAAGAATACTAGGCTGTCCCGGGAGCTGGAGGAATGCAAGACCCAACTGGGGGCCGCTCTTGCCGCATGGCAGGAACAAAAAAAGCCTCCCGCTGGTAACATTTACTTTAAAGAATGGTGGTTACCATATAGTGTGCGGCGTGTCTGCAGATCTAACAATTGATTTTGCAGATGAGTCCGGAGAAAGTCTGGGGGACCAGCATGTTATGCGACAGCTAGAGGCTGGAAAACGCCTGCTGAGTAAGGTTATGCTGGAGAAAAACAGTCTCCAAGATGCCAATGTTAAGCTGAGCGTTGAACTAAAAGATGTTCGGGGCCAACTTGTGGACTCCGAGAAGGAGAATAAGCGGCTTCGGCGCGGCATTTTTAGTAAGTGCTTGAACGAATCCTGCTAAAGGAGTTCGGCGAAGAAGTCGACTAACAACGTTATGTCTGTAGGTATGCTGACAGGTCGTCCCACGGAGGAAATGCCCGGGTCTACGGGTGATCATCTGTCCGAGCTGTCACATCTGCACGAACAAGTTCGGCAGGTGATGCAGGGCGTTGCCCACGCCTTGTGGCCGTCCGTCTCCCTGCCAGAAGGCATTGCAGAGCTTGCGGAGAAGCTGAAGGGAGCACGGTGGTGCTTCCGTTTATGGAAGATATCAGCCTGCCGACAGGGTGCCAGAGAAGCCTGGGCCATGGTGAAGACACGGTATACCAAGGCAGACCCGAATCACATGGCCGAGGTCGGACCTGTGGGGCCCGACGGAAAAGAGATCCCCGTTAGCTTAGTTTATGGGCAAGTAGAATTAGCCGCAAAGTATTCTCAACGGGATTGTAAGCTGGACCGCTTGTTGGATGGTATAGAGGAGGAATTTAGTCAGTCCGCATGACTATGTAATTAAAGTGACATGTATAATGCCTTCTAGCCGGATTGTAGATCATTTGTCGTTGCAGACCTTTTCGCTTCAACCTCCGGGCCCGATAGTCCGGAGTGAATCTGAATACCCGCTCAGTTATATAAAACCAGGGTATGCGTGGAGACCAGGCGTAGGGGTCATTAGTGCTTTATCAGACAAGTGCCCAACTAGTTATGTTATATTACATGGGTAGTAAGAAGCATCTTCCAGGGAGAATAGTTCCGTTAAGGGTTCCTTTCCCTGGGTAAGCATGCCCTAAAGTGCATGTCCGGACTGCGATAAGAAACGTAGAAAGAGCATCTGGGGGCAGATATGGACAATAAATAAAAATAATCTTTTGTTCACCGACCGAATATTCCCTTAAGAACGCTAGCTTTCGGCTTCACCTAGTCTGAGATACACATCCGGCTGACCCGACAGTAACAATCGCAGAGGTGCTCCCCTTATGCCCTAGCCGAATTGACGGGAACATAGGGCATAAATACAAGAGCCAGGCAACCCAGCTTGGCCAAAACTTAAGTCATATCGATGCATATAATGGTGAAAAAAGGTACATGCGTAAGTAGAACACATGTGTTGGGCATGAAGCCCGGATAAATAATTTAAGCTTCTGTGAAGGAAGCCCCCAGGTATGAAGAGTGCGGCTAGCGCATCTGTAATGTGCAAATAGGGCACAAGGTGACCCTTGAAGGCCTAGAGAAATAAGAAAAGAAAGAAAGAAAGGAAAAGAAGACAGATAATGTATTTGTGAAGAAATGGACAAAGGGAGGGGACTAACATAGAGTCCGGTGCTAGGCGTAGAATCTTCAGAGCTTGGCCGCGTTCCATGGGTTCGGCTCGAGTCGACTAGTCGATGCATCCCGCAGTCGGTACGCTCCACCGGTCAGAACTTGGTCAATAATGAAGGGACCTCCCCATTTGGGCTCAACCTTGTTCTTTTTCTTATCCGGCAGGCGTAGAACTAGTTCGCCAACGTTATAAGTTTTGGCTCGTACTTCTCTGCTTTGGTATCTGCGAGCCTATTGCTGGTAAAATGCGGAACAGGCTTTGGCTACGTCGCACTCCTCCTCAAAGGTGTCCAGACTATCCTGCCGATCGAGCTCAGCTTCTCTTTCTTCGTACATTCGCACTCTAGGTGAGTCATGAATTATGTCACAGGGCAAGACTGCCTCTGCGCCGTACACCATAAAGAAGGGTGTATATCCGGTACTATGATTCGGCGTGGTCCGCAGCCCCCAGAGTACGGAGTCGAGCTCCTCTACCCAGTGCGTGTTAGACTCCGTTAAGGAACGCACTAATCTAGGTTTAATGCCGCTCATTATAAGACCGTTTGCTTGCTCGACTTGACCATTGGTTTGTGGGTGATAGACTGAGGCATAATCGAGCTTGATGCCCATTTTGCTGCACCAGAGTTTTACCTCGTCGGCCGTGAAGTTCGTTCCATTATCAGTGATGATGCTGTGGGGGACGCCATAATAGTGTACAACCCCGGATATGAAATCTATCACCGGTCTGGATTCAGCTGTTTTAACTGGTTTGGCCTCTATCCATTTGGTGAATTTATCCACCATGACCAATAAGTATTTTTTTCTTGTGGGTTCCCCCTTTAATGGGTCCAACCATGTCAAGCCCCCAGACCGCAAAGGGCCATGTAATGGGGATTGTTTGGAGGGCGGTGGGTGGCATGTGGCTTTGATTTGCAAAGAGCTGGCAACCGGCGCAGCGTTGGACCAAGTCCTGTGCGTCTGCCCGGGCCGTTGGCCAATAGAATCCTGTACGAAAGGCTTTGCTTACAAGAGACCGGGCTGCGGCGTGATGACCGCCGAGTCCGGCGTGAATTTCTGCTAGAAGATTCTGCCCTTCCTCTTCGGAGATGCACCTTTGAAGGACTCCGGCAGTGCTTTTCTTGTACAATTCTCCCTCATGGACCCTGTAGGCCTTGGATCGCCGCACTATGCGGCGTGCCTCATTTTGGTCCTCCGGAAGTTCCTGTCTAGTTAGGTAGGCCAGGAATGGTTCTGTCCACGGGGCAATCATGGCCATTATTTCGTGGGCTGAAGGTGTTATTTCGGTGGCGGAGCCTCTGATTGTGTCAGAGAGTTCGGTATCGGGTATTTTGGCCGGGTCCGTACTGTTGTTACCAGTGTCCCCTTCCCATGCTACGGATGGCTTGAAGAGCCTTTCCAGAAATATGTTGGGGGGGACCGCGTCGCGTTTTGTGCTGATGCGGGCGAGGATATCCGCCGCCTGATTGTTTTCCCGAGCCACATGGTGAAATTCGAGTCCCTCGAACCGAGCTGACATTTTTGGGACGTTATTTTGATAGGCCGTCATTTTCGGATCCTTGGCGTCGAAATCTCCGTTTATTTGGGATATTGCGAGGTTTGAATCCCCACGCACCTCCAGGCGTTGAATGCCCATGGAGACTGCCATCCGAAGACCATGCAACAGAGCTTCGTATTCGGCTGCATTGTTGGAATTTGTATACAATATTTGCAGTATGTACCGAACGGTATCTCCGGTTGGGGACGTCAGGACGACGCCAGCCCCTGGACCAGCCAGCATTTTAGAACCGTCGAAGTGCATGATCCAATTGGAGTATGCACCGTACTCTTTAGGGAGTTTGGCCTCCGTACATTCGGCGACGAAGTCGGCCAGCACTTGCGATTTGATGGCTCGGCGTGCTTTGCATGTTATGTAGAATGGGAGGAGCTCAATGGCCCATTTGGCAATCCGGCCCGTAGCGTCGCGGTTGTTGATAATATCATTAAGTGGCACTTCCGAGGCTACTGTAATTGAACACTCTTGAAAGTAGTGCCGCAGCTTCCGCGATGCCATGAATACTGCATATGCTATTTTTTGGTAATGCGGGTACCGTGATTTGCATGGAGTGAGGACAGTGGATACATAGTATACCGGCCTTTGAAGAGGGAATTTGTGTTCGTCCGCTTCCCGTTCGACAACGAGCACCGCGCTTACAACTTGATGAGTTGCCGCAATGTACAACATCATTGGTTCGCCGATGTTTGGTGCAGCCAGGATCGGGTTGGTTGCCAGAATGGCCTTTATTTCTTCCAATCCGGCTGTGGCCGCGTCTGTCCACTCGAAGTGTTCGGTGCACCGAAGGAGGCGATAAAGGGGTAAAGCCTTTTCTCTCAAGCGGGAGATAAAGCGGCTTAGAGCCGCCACACATCCAGTTAGCTTCTGGATTTGTTTGAGGTCTTTGGGGTAGCCAACTGTGACAACGCTCGGATTTTGGCCGGATTGGCTTCAATACCTCTACTGGAGACAATGAATCCCAGGAGCTTTCCGGCTGGTACGCCGAAAATGCATTTTTCCGGATTGAGCTTGATGTCATATGTTCGAAGGTTGTCGAATGTGAGCCTCAAGTCATCTATCAAAGATTCAACGTGTTTGGTTTTGACGACTACATCGTCTACGTATGCCTCTACTGTTTTGCCGATTTGTTTCTCCAGACATGTCTGAATCATGCGCTGATATGCTGCGCCGGCGTTTTTGAGCCCAAAAGGCATTGTGTTAAAACAGAAGGGACCGTATGGTGTGATGAATGCCGTTGCGGCTTGGTCGGACTCCGCCATCTTGATTTGGTGGTAACCGGAGTATGCGTCGAGGAAACACAATGACTCGTGTCCTGCAGTAGCATCAATGATTTGATAGATGCATGGGAGGGGGAAGGGATCCTTTGGGCAAGCTTTATTGAGGTCTTTGAAGTCGACACAAAGGCGCCATGATTTGTCCTTCTTTGGTACCATCACCAGGTTTGCTAGCAAGTCCGGGTGTTTTATTTCTTTGATGAATCCGGCTTCCAATAACTTGGCTAGTTCCTCTCCCATGGCCTGTCTCTTAGGTTCGGAGAAACGCCGAAGAGCTTGCTTGACCGGCTTGAATCCCTTTAGGATATTGAGGCTATGCTCGGCCAGCCTACGTGGGATTCCTGGCATGTCTGAGGGATGCCAGGCGAATATGTCCCAGTTCTCGCGCAGGAACTCTTGTAGTGCGGCGTCCACAGCGGGGCTTAGCTGTGCCCCGATGGAGGCTGTTTTTGTAGGGTCCGTTGGGTGGACTTGGAATTTGACTATTTCATCCGCTGGTTTAAAAGAGGTGGACTTGGATCTTTGTCGAGTATCACGTCTTCCCTGTCCACTGTGGAGCGTGGCGTAGTTAATTCCTCGGCCGAGAGGGCATCGGATAATGCCTCGAGGGCCAATGCGGCTGTTTTGTTTTCGGCGCGGAGTGATGTGTCCGGATCGCTGGCGAGAGTGATGATTCCGTTGGGCCCGGGCATTTTGAGCTTCATGTACCCGTAATGGGGTACGGCTTGGAAGATTGTGAATGCCTCCCGTCCTAAAAGAGCGTGATAACCACTGCTGAACGGGGCCACTTGGAATGTAATTTCTTCGGACCTGTAATTATCCGCGTGTCGAATACCACATCTAGTGTGATTTTCACAGCACAGCATGCTTCCCGACTGGGGATAATTCCTCTAAAGGTTGTGCTACTTTTCTCGATGCGGTTCCAGTCTATTTCCATCTTTTGAAGGGTTTCCTCATAGATGAGGTTTAGTCCGCTGCCGCCGTCCATGAGTACTTTGGTGAGTCGAAAGCCGTCCACGATTGGACTGAGGACCAGTGCGGCTGGTGCTCGGGCTGTTCGGAATTTGGGTTCATCACTGGCATTGAAGGTAATAGCCGTGTCACTCCATGGATTTGTTGCTGCTACATGGCAGATTTCGGTCATGCTGCGGAGTGTTCGCTTGCGCCTGTTATTTGGCGCAAAGGTCTCGAACACTGTTAACACCGTATTGTTATCCACTGGATGGTGCTCCGTGGTATGTGGGATAAGAAGATCCTCACCAATTTTGGCCACCTGACGCTGTATCCAACATGCTCTAAGGCTGTGCGTTGGTATTGTATCCGCTGTACTATGAATTTTGCAGGGTCCGTTGAGCCATCCTTCCAGTACGGTTCCATACCCTGTATAGGGTTTTTGCTTTTTGGTAGTTGACCCGGGTGTATTGTGATAATGCACCCTTTTGTTTCGGACTGGGTTTGTATTCAAGGCCGGATTATCCCAAAAGTTTACTTCGGTTTTCCAGGCACTTTCCATCGCACAGTACTTTCGTACTATGGATGCCAAGTCAGCGAAGCGTGTTATCTCACGGCGATTTATGGCGTTAAGGATTCCCTTGTCCATGCAATTATTGCAGAAAAATAGGATTGCGTCTTCCTCGCGACAGTCCTTAACCTTGTTCATCGCAAGGAGGAATCTGGCCCAATAGTGATGTACTGTTTCCTGGGGCTCTTTCCCGATGTGGGAAAGATCGCTTATGTTTGGGTGGGTGGGTGGAATTGAATCCGAACCCTTACTTGATCTGGGATCCAGGGGCCGAGGAATTTCCAATTTTGAAAGTTCTGGTTCCGGGGTGTGACCCGATAATCCTGGCCCACTGCCTGACTCTAAGTTCAGGGATTGGGTGTTGTCCTCCCGCGAACGGGCGTCCGGCTCAGAGAGCTCGGGAATCCGGACATAGTTGGTCCTCAAGATGGAGGAAAGGTCGCCGCATTGTTCCTCCACTACTGCAATATGATGGGTGACCGGCAGAGAGTTAATCTCCCTTTGATCGGGTTTAAGCCCAATCCGACCATAGTCCGTAGCGACTCCCAGGGCGACGATGCGATCTAAGAGCTCGTTTAAGGAGGCAAGCTCCATTGGATCCATCTGTTCGGCGAGTGCCGATTTGACGTGGAGGCTATTTTTGATGACCTGAGAAGTCATCGTCGGCGCGGCGGCCGAACAGGCGGTCATGATGAAACCGCCTAGCCGGAGAGTTTGGCCGACAGCCAAAGCTCCCTCGACAGTAGTACCGTCTTTAAAGACGAGATGAGACATCCTTCTTTCTGGCGATGGCACGGAGGAACTCTCAATGAAAGCACCAATGTCGGTGTCAAAACCAGCGGATCTCGGGTAGGGGGTCCTGAACTGTGCGTCTAAGGCGGATGGTAACAGGAGGCAGGGAACACGATGTTTTACCCAGGTTCGGGCCCTGTTGATGGAGGTAAAACCCTACTCCATGCTTAATTAATATTGATGATATGGGTAGTACAAGAGTAGATCTACCACGAGATCGGAGAGGCTAAACCCTAGAAGCTAGCCTATGGTCTGATTGTATGTTGTCCTACGGACTAAAACCCTCCGGTTTATATAAACACCGGAGAGGGTTAGGGTTACACAAGGTCGGTTACAAAGGAGGAGATATACATATCCGTATTGCCTAGCTTGCCTTCCACGCCAAGTAGAGTCCCATCCGGACACGAGACGAAGTCCTCAATCTTGTATCTTCATAGTCCAACAGTCCGGCCAAAGGATATAATCCGGCTGTCCGGAGACCCCCTAATCCAGGACCCCCTCAGCCATGTAATTGCTTTACTTTATCACTAAGCGGTAGCGATAGTCGTAGAAACAATAGTTGGCGAGGTGACAACGATGCTACGATGGAGATCAAGGTGTCAAGCCGGTGACGATGGTGATCACGACGGTGCTTTGGATATGGAGATCAAAGGCACAAGATGATGGCCATATCATATCACTTATTTTGATTGCATGTGATGTTTATCCTTTATGCATCTTATTTTGCTTAGTACGGCGGTAGCATTGTAAGATGATCCCTCACTAAATTTCAAGGTATAAGTGTTGTCCTTGAGTATGCACCATTGCTAGAGTTCGTCGTGCCGAGACACCACGTGATGATCGGGTGTGATAAGCTCTACGCTCACATACAACGGGTGCAAGCCAGTTTTGCACATGCAGAATACTCGGGTTAAACTTGACGAGCCTAGCATATGCAGATATGGCCTCGGAACACTGAGACCAAAAGGTCGAATGTGAATCATATAGTAGATATGATCAACATTGTGATGTTCACCATTGAAAGCTACTCCGTCTCACGTGATGATCGGACATGGTTTAGTTGTTATGGATCACATGATCATTTAGATGACTAGAGAGATGTCTATCTAAGTGTGAGTTCTTAAGTAATATGATTAAATTGAACTTTAATTTATTATTAACTTAGTACCTGATAGTATCTTGCATGTCTATGTTGTTGTAGATAAATGGCCCGTGCTACCGTTCCCTTGAATTTTAATGCATTCCTAGAGAAAGCTAAGTTGAAAGATGATGGTAGCAACTACACGGACTGGGTCCATAACTTGAGGATTATCCTCATTGTTTCACAGAAGAATTACGTCCTGGAAGCACCGCTAGGTGCAAAACCCGTAGCTAGGTGCAAAACCCGCAGCAGAGAAACTCCAGATGTTATGAACGTCTGGCAGAGCAAAGCTGATGACTACTCGATAGTTCAGTGTGCCATGTTGTACGGCTTAGAATCGCAACTTCAACGACGTTTTGAATGTCATGGAGCATATGAGATGTTCCAGGAGTTGAAGTTAATATTTCAAGCAATTGCCCGGATTGAGAGATATGAAGTCTCCAATAAGTTCTATAGCTGCAAAATGGAGGAGAAGAGTTCTGTCAGTGAACATATACTCAGAATGTCAGGGTACCACAACCACTTGACTCAACTAGGAGTTAATTTTCCTGATGATAGTGTCATTGACAGAGTTCTTCAATCACTGCCACCAAGCTACAAAAGCTTCATGACGAACTATAATATACAAGGGATGGATAAGACAATTCCCGAGCTCTTCGCAATGCTAAAGGATGCGGAGGTAGAAATCAAGAAGGAGCATCAAGTGTTGATGGTTAACAAGACCACCAGTTTCAAGAAACGAGCAAAGGGGAGAAGGGGAACTTCAAGAAGAATGACAAGCAAGTTGCTGCTGAAGTGAAGAAGCCCAAGTCTGGACCTAAGCCTGAGACTGAGTGCTTCTACTGCAAAGGGACTGTTCATTGGAAGCAGAACTGCTCTAAGTATTTGGCGGATAAGAAGGATGCAAAGTGAAAGGTATATTTGATATACATGTTATGGATGTGTACCTTCCTAATGCTCCTAGTAGCGCCTAGGTATTTGCTACTTGTTCTGTTGTTCATATTTGCAACTCGAAATAGGGGCTACGGATTAAGCGAAGATTGGCTAAGGACGAGGTGATGATGAGTGTGGGAAATGGTTCCAAAGTCGATGTGATCGCCGTCGGCACGCTACCTCTACATCTACCTTCGGGATTAGTTCTAGACCTGAGTAATTGTTATTTGGTGCCAACATTAAGCATGCACATTATATCTGGATCTTGTTTGACGCGAGACGGTTATTCATTTAAATCAGAGAATAATGGTTGTTCTATTTATATGAGTAATATATTTTATGGTCATGCACACTTGATGAGTGGTCTATTTTTGTTGAATCTCGATAGTAGTGATACACATATTCATAATATTGAAGCCAAAAGATATAAGTGTAATAATGATAGTGCAACTTCTTTGTGGCACTGCCGTTTAGGTCATATTGGTGCAAAGCGCATGACGAAACTCCATGCTGATGGACTTTTGGAATCACTTGATTATGAATCACTTGATGCTTGCGAACCATGCCTCATGGGCAAGATGACTAAAACTCCGTTCTCCGGAACAATGAAGCGAGCAACTGACTTATTGGAAATAATACATACTGATGTATGCGGTCCAATGAGTGTTGAGGCTCGTGGTGGGTATCGTTATTTTCTGACCTTCATAGATGACTTAAGCAGATATGGGTATATCTATTTGATGAAACATAAGTCTAAAAGATTTGAAAAGTTCAAAGAGTTTCAGAGTGAAGTGGAAAATCATCGTAACAAGAAAATAAAGTTTTTACGATCTGATCGTGGAGGCGAATATTTGAGTTATGACTTTGGTCTTCATTTGAAACAATGCGGAATAGTTTCGCAACTCACACCACCTGGAACACCATAGCATAATGGTGTGTCTGAACGTCATAACCACACATTATTAGATATGGTGCGATCTATGATGTCTCTTATTGATTTACCGCTATCGTTTTGGGGTTATGCTTTAGAGATGGTTGCATTCACGTTAAATAGTGCACCATCTAAACCCGTTGAGAGGACACCATATGAAGCGTGGTTTGGCAAGAAACCCAAGTTGCCATTTCTTAAAGTTTGGGTCTGCGATGCTTATGTGAAAAAGCTTCAACCTGATAAGCTAGAACCCAAATCGGATAAATGTGTCTTCATAGGATACCCAAAGGAGACAGTTGGGTACACCTTCTATCACAGATCCGAAGGCAAGATATTCGTTGCTAAAAATGGATCCTTTCTAGAGAAGGAGTTTCTCTCAAAAGAAGTGAGTGGGAGGAAAGTAGAACTTGATGAGGTAATTGTACCTGCTCCCTTATTGGAAAGTAGTTCATCACATAAATTAGTTCCAGTGATTCCTACACCAATCAGTGAGGAAGCTAATGATAATGATCATGGAACTTCTGATCAAGTTACTACCGAACCTCGTAGGTCAACCAGAGCAAGTTCCGCACCAGAATGGTACAGTAATCCTATTCTGGAAGTCATGTTACTTGACCATGATGAACCTATGAACTATGAGGAAGCGATGATGAGCCTAGATTCTGATAAATGGCTTGATGCCATGAAATCTGAGATAGGATCCATGTATGAGAACAAAGTGTAGACTTTGGCGGACTTGCCTGATGATCGGCAAGCCATTGAGAATAAATGGATCTTCAAGAGGAAGATAGATGTCGGTGTCAAAACCGGTGGATCTCGGGTAGGGGGTCCTGAACTGTGTGTCTAAGGCTGATGGTAACAGGAGGCGGGGGACACAATGTTTACCCAGGTTCGGGCCCTCTTGATGGAGGCAATACCCTACTTCCTGCTTGATTGATCTTGATGATATGAGTATTACAAGAGTTGATCAACCACGAGATCGTAGAGGCTAAACCCTAGAAGCTAGCCTATGATTATGATTGTTCTTTTCCTATGGACTAAACCCTCTGGTTTATATAGACACCGGAGGGGGCTAGGGTTACACAGAGTCGGTTACAAGGGAGGAGATCTACATATCCGAATTGCCAAGCTTGCCTTCCACGCAAAGGAGAGTCCCACCCGGACATGGGACGAAGTCTTCAATCTTGTATCTTCATAGTCCAACAGTCCGGCCAAAGTATATAGTCCGGCTGTCCGAGGACCCCCTAATCCAGGACTCCCTCAGTAGCCCCTGAACCAGGCTTCAATGACGATGAGTCCGGCGCGGAGATTGTCTTCGACATTGCAAGGCGGGTTCTTCTCCAAATCCTGAGTACCTGTTGAGTAGTGTCCGGCTTCCCATGAATGTTGCACTCGTCAGCTTCTGCGCCTAATAATGGCTATCTTCCACGTGTCGAGCGAATGTGAGAAGTCGGGGCATTTTTACATTTGCCACCCTAACCATGTGAGTAAATCGTCTATTTAACGAGTCGGGGATCCTCAGATCCAGATCACACCATCCTCCCACAGCGAGTATCCATCGGAGCGCGCCCGGAAAAGTCCATCCCATCATGGTCGGCCATCGCAGGTCCTCCTCTCACTCCTGTAGCACTAAGCCAAGCAATTGGGAGAAGTGTTACGTCCCCCACAGCCAATTAGTAGAGTTACAGACCCAGGGGTTTCTCCCTCCTACGTATATGGTCCCCGTCCGAGCCGGACTAGCTACTTATAATGGCGGGGAGCAAGCGGAGAGCTTTCCCAACCCATCGATGGGGGAGCGGGTATGCCTTGTCCCTTACTTATTGAGGGGACTCAGATTTCCAATCCATCCATTCTTTCGCGGGCTCCTGGAGTTCTGCGGCCTCTAGCTGCATAACTTTACTCCCGCCTCCATATTACACATCGCTGGCTATGTCGCCTTTTGCGAGCTGTTTCTAGGCTGTGAAGCTCATTTCGAGCTATGGAAGAGGCTATTCTGCCTCGTACCCCGTACACAGGAGGGGTCAATATGTCAAGTGGGTGGAGCCGAAATATGGCGCATTGCCGGGACCGGATACCTGTCCGGTACTCCGAAGAAGACATCCGAAGACTGGCCTTCAGAGTGGTTTTATATGGAGGACGTCCCTCTTTCGGACCCTATTTGGATGGGCCTTCCTGAGTTTAATAACGCCCCTTTGAAGAAACGCCGCAACTGGCGCCCTTGGAGCCCCCAGGAGGAAGATAACAGAGAGGTCCTTTACCTGATGGGCAGGATAAAATCGCTGGCCAAATCAAGACTGACAATAATCGAGGTTATGTCAATATGTATAATGCACGTGGTGCAGCCGCTTCAGTATCGGGGAAAACCCATGTGGCACTTCAATGGAGAAGACGATGCCACCCGCTGCGGCCATAAAGGTCCAGACTCCACCGCTGCTCTAGCAAAAATACTATCCGGTTTGTACAAAGGAGAGGAAGAGGAGTTCATCCGCATTAAGCCACGGGATGGATTCTCCATGTACAACCCTCCAAACTGGGTGAGCTGCTACTCTTTACTCTAGACCTTCCCGCATTCTTCGTCATAAATATTTACCTTGCTATTTCATAGCAGGAACTGCGAAAAGCCGTGAGGGAGGTCCACAACTCGTCTCCCTAGCCAGAGGACCCTGACCGGGCCCTCGACCCCGGACTCGAAGAAGATCCGGACATATTTGTGGAGCTTATCGACAGGACGTTCGATCAGTTAAGCTGCGACGGTGTCTTGGTGGCCATCATAACTGATTATCTTGGACTGCTCCCTGCATCGCATGTAAGTAAAACCGGAGTCCCAACTTCTGAGAAGGATCCCTTTTTTGGAACTTCACCCACCGCACACATAAGGTGTCTTACAGGGAAGGCCCTCGAGACGCCATGCCGAACCCACGGTGACTCACCAACGAGGGGCACCGAAGCCGTGTAGGCTTAAAAGGAAGGTGGTCAGGACTGAGACGCCGTCGCAGAGGTATGAAAAAGAACCCTGCTCTGTGGTTGTTGTCTTTAAAATATAATAACGTCCATGGTTCCTGGCAGAAAAAACGCTCGCCGGACCGTGTCCGGAGAGCCTGCCAGCCATGCCTCCACCAGCCGGACTCCAGAGCCGATCTTAGGGGAAGATGCTAATGTGGGGACAACGCCGGATGTTCGTCCTACAGAGGATGCGGATAGGCCATACGCTACGAATTCTGAAGTGGAGAGTGCCATGAATCACAGGCGTCGCCGGGCCGTACTCCGCGACCCTGGTTTCTCCGAAGAGGCGTTTGATGCCTTCAACTCGGGAGACGCGTACATCCGAGCCGCTCAAAATGGTCTGGCCAGAGCCATGGACCAGTATGTAAAGGATATACGGGTAAGAAAATATGATAATTATGTATATCAGTATCCCCTGAGACTTGAAACAGTTGGCACAACTGATTTAAGGATCATTATGTGTGTAGGTTCTTACGGAGAAGAGTACCCAGTTGTCTCAAGACCTGGAGGAGTGCAAAGCCCAGCTATGGGCCGCAGTTGCCGAAATGAAGGAGTCCAAGAAAGCCCCATCTGGTAACACTTGTTCTGATCGAAAAGAATGAAATGTCATGTACCAGTTAGTATTCGGCATGCATGCAAATCTAACAATAGTGTCTGCAGATGACCCCGGAGTGAATCCGAAGGTTGTGCGAGGGGATGAGCAACATGCTCAACGACAGCTAGAGGCTGGCGAGCACGTGCTTACGCGGGTTAGGCAGGAGAAAAACGATCTCCAAGATGACAATACCCGGCTGGGTGTTGTACTAAAATATGTTCGGGCCCAGCTAGCTGACTCCGTAAAGGAGAATAAGGAGCTTCGATGCGGCATTTTTAGTAAGTGCTTGAACGAACTTTTATAGAGTTCGGCGAAGAAACTGGCTAACAGAGTTATATCTGTAGGTATGCTGACGGGTTGTCCCGGAGAGGAGATGCCCGAGTCTGCGGGCGATCTTCTGCCAGAGCTCTCACAACTGCACGGACAAGTTCGGCAGGTGATGCAGGGCATTGCCCAGGCCTTGTGGCCATCCGCCTCCCTGCCAGGAGGCATGGTGGAGCTCATAGAGATGCTCAAGGGAGTGCGGTGGCGCTTCCGATTATGGAAGATATCTGCCTGCCGACAAGGTGCAAGGGAAGCCTGGGCCATGGTGAAGACTCGATATACCAATGCTGACCCGAACCACATGGCCGAGGTCAGACCTGTGGGGTCTGATGGGAAAGAGATCCCCATTAGTCTGGTGTATGACCAGGTAAAATTAGCCGCAAAGTATTCCCAACAGGATTCTAGGCTAGATAGCCTGTTGGATGGTATAGAAGAAGAATTTAGTCAATCTAAGTGTCTGTGTACTTCAAGTGGCATGTATTGTCCCTAGCCGGATTGTAAATCATTTGTCATGGCGGACCTTTTCGCTTCGACCTCTGGACTCGACAGTCCGGAGTGTATCCGAATACCCGCTCAGTTATGTAAAAACCGGGGTACGCGTGGAAACCAGGCGTAGGGGTCATAAGTGCTTGAACAGACAAGTACCCAACTAGCTATGTTATATTACATGGATAGTAAGAAACATCTTCCAGGGAGAATAGTTCCTTTAAGGGTTCCTTTCCCTGGGTACGCATGCATTAATGTGCATGTCCGAACTGCGAAAAGAGACGCGGGATATAAACATCTGGGGGCATGTATTGCAATAAGTAAAAGTCATCTTTTGTTCACCGACCGAATATTCCCTTAAGAACGCTAGCTTTCGGCTTCACCCAGTCTGAGGTACACATCCGGCTGACCCGGCAGTAACAATCGCAGAGGTGCTCCCCTTATGCCCTAGCCGAATTAACGGGAACGTAGGGCATAAACACAAGAGCCAGGCAACCCAGCTTGGCCAAAACTTAAGTCATATCGATGCATGTAATGGCGAAGAAAATGTACATGTGGAAAAGTAACACATGTGCAGGGGCCATAGAGCCCGGAACATAATTATATTAAGCTTCTATATAAGAAGCCCCCAGGTATAGTGAGCATGCCTGGCGCGTCAAGATTGTGTAGTCAAGACACATTTTAAACTTTTAAGGCCGTGAAGAAAAAGGGAAGAAAGAAAGAAAGAAAGACAGATAGCAGATATATATATATATAAGGGGCGGAGGTAAGGAGACGAACACAGAGTCCGGCACTAGGCGTAGAATCTTCGGAGTCTGGCCGCGTTCCATGGGTTTGGCTCGAGTCGATTGTCCGATGCATCCCGCAGACGGTACGCTCCACCGGTTAGAACTTTTCAATGACAAAGGACCTTCCCGTTTGGGCTTGAGCTTGTCCTTTTTCTTCTCTGGTAAGCGTAGAACGAGTTCGCCAACGTTACAAGTTTTGGCCCACACTTCTCTGCTTTGATACCGTCGAGCCTGTTGCTGATAGAATGCGGAGCAGGCTTTTGCTACATCACGCTCCTCCTCCAGGGTGTCTAGAATGTCCTGCCGATCAAGCTCGGCTTCTTTCTCTTCGTACATGCGCACTCGAGGTGAGTCATGAATGATGTCGCAGGGCAATACCACCTCTGCGCCGTACACCATAAAAAACGGTGTGTATCCGGTACTGCGATTCAGCATGGTTCGCAGCCCCCATAGTACGGAGTCGAGCTCCTCAACCCAGTGCATATATGATTCCTTGAAGGATCACACTAATCTGGGTTTAATGCCGCTCATAATAAGACCATTTGCTCGTTCTACTTGACCATTTGTTTGGGGTGATAGACGGAGGCATAATCGAGCTTAATGCCCATGTTGCCGCACCAAGTTTTTACCTCGTCAGTTGTAAAGTTCGAGCCGTTATCAGTGATGATGCTGTGGGGGACACCATAATGGTGTACAACCCCAGATATGAAGTCTATCACTGGTCCAGACTCAGCCGTTTTAACTCGTTTGGCTTCTATCCATTTGGTGAATTTATCCACCATGACCAATAGGTACTTTTTCTTATGGCTTCCTCCTTTAAGGGGTCCGACCATATCAAGCCCCCAGACCGCAAAGGGCCAAGTAATGGGGATTGTTTGGAGAGCGGTAGGTGGCATATGGCTTTGGTTTGCAAAAAGCTGGCAACCGACGCAATGTTGGACGAGGTCCTGTGCGTCTGCTTGGGATGTCAGCCAGTAGAAACCTGTACGGAAGGCCTTGCTTACAAGGGCCCGAGCTACGGCGTGATGGCCACCGAGTCCAGCATGAATTTCTGCCAAAAGTTGACGTCCTTCCTCTTCGCAGATACACCTTTGAAGTACTCCGGTAGCGCTTTTCTTATAAAGCTCTCCCTCGTGGACCTTGTAGGCTTTAGACCGCCGCACAATGCAACGTGCCTCGTTTGGGTCCTCAGGGAGTTCTTGCCTATTTAGGTAAGCCAAAAAGGGTTCTGTCCACGGGGCAATGACAGCCATAATCGCGTGGTCCGAAGGTGTTATTTTGGTGGCGGAGCCTCTGATTACGTCAGAGTTCTCGGGATCTGGTGTTGTGGCCGGGTCCGGACTGTTGTTGCCAGTCTCCCCTTCCCACACCACGGATGGCTTAAACAGCCTTTCCAAGAAGATATTAGGTGGGACAGGGTCGCGCTTAGCGCCGGTGCGGGCGAGGATATCCGCCGCTTGATTGTTTTCTCGGACCACATGGTGGAATTCGAGCCCCTCGAACTGAGTTGACATTTTGAGGAAGGCACTGCGGTAAGCCGCCATTTTTGGGTCCTTGGCGTCAAAGTCTCCATTTATTTGAGATATTGCGAGGTTAGAATCCCCACACACCTCTAGGCGTTGGATGCCCATGAAGACTGCCATCCGGAGACCATGCAACAGGGCCTCATATTCTGCTGCATTATTGGAGTGTGTGTATAATATTTGGAGTACATATTGGACTGTATCTCCAGTGGGGGATGTCAGGACGACGCCTGCCCCCAGACCAGCCAGCATCTTAGAGCCGTCGAAGTGCATGATCCAATTGGAGTACGCGTCGTACTCTTTAGGGAGTTCGGCTTCTCTCCATTCGGCGACGAAATCAGCTAGTACTTGTGACTTAATGGCTCGCTGGGGTTTGTATGTTATGTCGAACGGGAGGAGCTCAATAGCCCATTTAGCAATCCGGCCCGTGGCATCGCGGTTATTTATTATGTCGTTGAGTGGTACTTCAGAGGCCACTGAGGGAGTCCTGGATTAGGGGTGTCCGGATAGCCGGACTATAGCTTCGGTCGGACTCCTGGACTATGAAGATACAAGATTGAAGACTTCGTCCCGTGTCCGGAAGGGACTTTCCTTGGTGTGGAAGGCAAGGTTGGCGATACGGATATGTAGATCTCCTACCATTGTAACCGACTCTGTGTAACCCTAGCCCTCTTCGTGTCTATATAAGCTGGAGGGTTTTAGTTCGTAGGACGAAGAACAATCATACCATAGGCTAGCTTCTAGGGTTTAGCCTCTCTGATCTCGTGGTAGATCTACTCTTGTACTACCCATATCATCAATATTAATTAAGCAGGACGTAGGGTTTTACCTCCATCGAGAGGGCCCGAACCTGGGTAAAAACATCGTGTCCCTCGTCTCCTGCTACCATCCGCCTAGACGCACAGTTCGGGACCCCCTACCCGAGATCCGCCGGTTTTGACACCAACATCAGTGCTTTCATTGAGAGTTCCTATGTGTCGTCACTTTTAGGCCCGATGGCTCCTCCGATCATCAACGACGATGTGATCCAGGGTGAGACTTTTCTCCCCGGACAGATCTTCGTATTTGGCGGCTTTGCACTGTGGGCCAATTCGCTTGGCCATCTGGAGCAGATCGAAAGCTACGCCCCTGGCCATCAGGTCAGATTTGGAAGTTTGAACTACACGACCGACCTCCACGGAGACTTGATCTTTGACGGATTCAAGCCGCAGCCGAGCGCGCCGCACTGTCACGATGGGCATGATCTAGCTCTGCCGCCGAACAGTGCCCTGGAGGCCGCACCCGCATCAGCTCCGACCCTTAATTCGGAGCCAACTGCGCCAATCAAGGATGGGTGATTGGACACCGCCTCGGGGGCTGCAATCTCTACAGCGATCAAGCCGAACACCAGCCCTATTCTCTACGAAGCCCGTGAATCCAAGGAGCCGGACTCCTCTCCAGACTCTGAGCCCTCCGCGCCCCTACCGATCGAACCCGATTGGGCGCCGATCATGGAGTTCACCGCCGTGGACATCTTTCAGCACTCGCCCTTCGGCAATATTCTGAATTCACTAAAGTCTCTCTCTTTATCAGGAGAACCCTGGCCGGACTATGGTCAGCAAGGTTGGGATGTGGATGATGAAGAAATTCAAAGCCCACCCACCACCCACTTCGTAGCCACTGTCCATGATTTAACCGACATGCTCGACTTCGACTCTGAAGACATCGATGGTATGGACGCCGATGCAGGAGACGATCAATAACCAACACCTATAGGGCACTGGAAAGCCACCTTGTCGTATGATATATACATGGTGGACACCCCAAAAGAAGGCAATGGCGATGGAACAGCGGAGGATGACCCCTCCAAGAAGCAGCCTAAGTGCCGGCATCAGCGGCGCCGCTCTAAATCCCGCCAAAGCAAAAACGGTGATTCCGGCACGGGAGATAATAACACCCCGGACAGTGCCGAAGACAACCACCTCCAGCAAGATTCAGCATAGGAGGATGGATAAACCAGCCCTCATGAGAGAGCGGCAGACAGAGAGGTCGAGGACGATAATTATATGCCTCCCTCCGAAGACGAGGCAGGCCTCGACGACGACGAATTTTTCGTGCCGGAGGATCCCGTCGAACAAGAGCGTTTCAAACGCAGGCTTATGGCCACGGCGAGCAGCCTCAAGAAAAAATAGCAACAGCTTAGAGCTGATCAAGATTTGCTAGCCGACAGATGGACTGAAGTCCTTGCGGCCGAAGAGTATGAACTCGAACGCCCCTCCAAGAGCTATCCAAAGCACAGATTGCTACCCCGATTAGAGGAGGAAGCACCTAAACCTACATCACCAGCGCATGATGCGGCCGACCGGCCACCCCGTGGCCACGACAGAGAGGCCTCTCGGCCCTCCACTCCAGCCGCACCCCGGCATCGCTCAAAAAATACCAAGGCACGGGAAAACATGCCAGACCTGCGAGATATATTGGAGGACAAGGCAAGGCAAACAAGATCAATCTACGGAACGCGTGGGCGCCCCATGGCATGAGACGGTAATCGTCACTCCGGATACAGTAAATCCGGTCGGGCCGAACACAGTAGACAAAGCTCGTTTGAGCTGCGTCGTGATATAGCCCAATACAGAGGTGCCGCACACCCACTATGCTTCACAGATGAAGTAATGGATCATCAAATCCCCGAGGGTTTCAAACCCGTGAACATTGAGTCATACATGGCACAACAGATCCTGCGGTATGGATCGAGGACTATCTCCTTCATATCCACATGGCCCGCGGTGATGACCTACACGCCATCAAATACCTCCCACTCAAGCTTAAAGGACCAGCTCGGCATTGGCTTAACAGCTTGCCAGCAGAATCAATTGGTTGTTGGGAGGACCTGGAAACGGCATTCCTCGACAATTTCTAGGGCACTTAAGTGCGACCACCAGACGCCAATGACCTTAGCCACATAATTCAGCAGCCAGAGGAATCGGCCAGACAATTCTGGACACGGTTCCTAACCAAGAAAAATCAAATCGTTGACTGTCCAAACGCAGAGGCCCTAGCAGCCTTCAAGCATAACATCCGCGACGAGTGGCTTGCACGGCACCTAGGACAGGAAAAGCCGAAATCTATGGCAGCCCTCACGACACTTATGACCCGCTTTTGCCCGGGAGAAGACAGCTGGCTAGCTCGCAGCAATAACATGACCAAGAGCCCTGGTAATTCGGACACCAAGGACAACAGTGGCAGGTCGCGCCGCAACAAGCAAAAGCGCCGCATTAACGGCGACAATGCTGAGGATACGGCAGTTAATGCCGGATTCAGAGGCTCTAAACCCGGTCAGCGGAAAAAGCCATTCAAAAGAAATACTCCGGGCCCGTCCAGTTTGGACCGAATACTCGACCGCTCATGCCAGATACATGGCACCCCCGAAAAACCAGCCAATCACACCAACAGGGATTGTTGGGTGTTCAAGTAGGCAGGCAAGTTAAATGCCGAAAGCAGAGACAAGGGCGGCATAGCGATGACGAGGAGGAGCCCCGGCCGCCGAACAACAGTGGACAAAAAGGTTTTCCCCCACAAGTGCGGACGGTGAACATGATATACGCAACCCACGTCCCCAAGAGGGAGCGGAAGCGTGCGCTAAGGGACGTATACGCGATGGAGCCAGTCGCCCCAAAGTTCAACCCATGGTCTTCCTGCCCGATCAGTTTTGATCGAAGGGACCACCCCACTAGCATCCGTCATGGAGGATTCGCCGCATTGGTTCTAGACCCAATTGTTGACGGATTTCACCTCACTAGAGTCCTTATGGACGGCGGTAGCAGCCTGAACCTGCTTTACCGAGATACAATGCGGAAAATGGGCATCGATCCCTCGAGGATTAAACCCACTAAAACGACCTTTAAAGGCGTCATACCAGGTGTAGAGGCCAACTGTACAGGCTCAGTTACACTTGAAGTGGTCTTCGGATCTCCGGATAATTTCCAAAGCGAGGAGTTAATCTTCGGCATAGTCCCGTTCCGCAGTGGCTATCACGCACTGCTCGGGCGAACCGCATTTGCCAAGTTCAATGCGGTGCTGCACTACGCATACCTCAAGCTCAAGATGCCAGGCCCTTGAGGACTCATCACGGTCAATGGAAACACCGAACACTCTCTCCGAACGGAGGAGCATACGGCGGCTATCGCAGCGGAAGTACAAAGCAGCATGTCAAGGCAATTCTCCAGTCTGGCCATTAAACGTCTGGACACCGTCAAGCGTGCCCGGAGTAACCTACAACAAGACCGCCTGGCACGTTCCGAGCAAGCGTAGCAATGCGGCCCCAACCCCAACCCTCGCGAACTTGTGAAACCAGTGTTGCGCGTACATAACTACGCTCTGGAAATACCATGGGCACAGGGGGAGGGGCACCATCACGGCACGCCCGAAACGCGGCTTAAACCGCACTAGGGGCTGCCGATTTCTTAATTTTCTCTTATTTTCAGGACTCCATTCTTCGGAAGGCTTGTCCCGCAGTACAATTGCCGCACAAACGATACAACCAGGGAAGCAGAAAGCTACGCCGCACTATGGAACTCTGAGGTGGTCTCTATAACAAGCAGTATACCTGTTTCACGTAACATTCCGCAGCTCGCCCCTGGAAAGGACATGTTAAATAGTCCCATCTTTTGCTTATTGCACTATTTGTATCGTTCTGCTTTGATCGCAGCTTTTTTAAATAAACAATGCATAGCTTCCGTGTATTATTGCATTACTCTTTTTTACGAATATATGTTCATTAATGACATGTTGCACCCGTACACTTTGGTACGGCCAATACGCCAGGGGCTTAAGTACCCCACAATACGGTGTGAGAAGTCCGGACACTTTCACAAGTGCGGCACCCTGAACTTATAGCATTATATGCATCGGCTCCGAATCATGTCTTGGGTCAATAGTTGGGTTTGCCGGGCTCCTATGTTTTGGTACCTTACGTTCCGTTATATCGGCTAAGGTAGCACTAGGAGAACTACTGCGATTGTGCCCCAGTTGAGCTGGGCTAAGCGCCTCAGTAGAGAAAGCTAAAACTGACTGTCATGATGAGGCGAGAGCTGGTTGCTGTTCGAGAGGTTTTTGAGTCCCTAAAGACTTATGCCGCTTAGAGCGAGGAGTCGGCTCTGTCCGGCCTAGGCATGGATAGCGCCCCAAACTCGGTCTTCCAAACACTAGGGGCTTCGCCGAAATTTAAAATTATAGAATTCTATGGCTAAGTGAGAGTGTTCAAGCATTATAGTCCGATTGCCTTGTTCGTTGTGTTGAGCGCCTCCCTCGAAGGACCCAAGAATGGGAAAAGGAGCGCTCATGTTTATCCCGAACACCCCAGCACTCGTGGCATGGGGGCAGAAGCCGACGACTTGCCATCTCTCAAATTTGATAAACGGCTGCACCGAAGGTAATATTTTAAATTCAAAAGCGTTGCTTAGCGCATATGAACAAGTTTTCAGCGTACAGGATCATAAATGCGAGTTTACTCAAAAATTACATCTTTGGAGCATTCATCCGCTATAAGGCGGGCACCCTTTAGGACGCCCTCATAATACGCTTCCGGGACGCGATGCTCCTTGCCCGACGGCGGCCCGTCCTTCACCAGCTTCTCCGCATCCATCTTGCCCCAGTGCACTTTAGCACGGGCAAGCGCCCTACGGGCACCTTCGATGCAGACGGAGCGCTTGATTACCTCAAGCCATGGACATGCATCCACCAGCCGCCTCACCAGCCCGAATTAGCTCCCAGGCAGAGCCTCTCCAGGCCAAAGCCGAACTATGAGGCCCTTTATGGCCTGTTCGGCCACCTTGTGGAGCTCGACCATTTGCTTCAGCTGGTCGCTCAAAGGCACTAGGTGTCCGGCCTCATCATACTGAGACCAGAACACCTTCTCTGTCGAGCTCCCCTCCTCGGCTCGATAGTAGGCGGCGGCATCAGACGCACTGCGGGGCAAATCTGCGAATGCTTCTAGAGAGCTCCGGACTCAGGTAAGTAACAAGTAATTCACTTTCACGTGCTTGCTTTGCATAATGAATGCCTTACCCGCCGCTATCTTCTTCATTGCTTCAATTTCTTGGAGGGCTTTCTAGGCTTCGGCCTTGGCAGACTTCGCGCTTTCGAGGGTTGCCGCAAGCTCGGACGCTTGCGTCTTTGAGTCAAGCTCCAAACTCTCGTGTTTTTTCACGAGAGCCTGGAGCTCTTTCTGCACCTCCTCCAGCCGCGCCTCCTGCTTCCCTCTCTCTGTGCGCTCCGTGGCCGCTCTGTTATCGACCTCGGACAGCGCTTTCTTAAGGGTTGCCACCTCGGTCGTGGCCCATATAATAGCACGTTGATCCTGTCATTTTTTGCAACCACATCTTCTCTATATACTTGCGCAATGTATTACTTACCTTCCTTCTCCTCGAGTTGCCTCTTAGCATGGCCGAGCTCGTTCTCGGACCGCGCGAGGTTTTGCTTCAGCGTATCCACCTCCGCAGTCAGTGCGGCGGAGGCCAGCAGCGAAGCCTGCATACGCATATTGACTTGATTATGTTAGACTCCTGCGAATGTTATTAGATCCTCTATTCGGCTTTTCTTTCCGAATGACAAATAGAGCATCAGGGGCTACTGTCTATGCGGTAATATTTTTACATATTGTTTACTTACCTCAAAGCCTGTTAGAAGGCTGGCACAGGCTTCAGTCAGTCCGCTCTTGGTGGACTGAACCTTCTGGATCACCGCACTCATAATAGTGCGGTGCTCCTCGTCGATGTAGGCGCTGTTAAGCACCTCCAGCAGATTGTCCGGTGCCTCCGGTTGGACGGAGGTCACCGGCTCGGTAGGCTTGCTCCTCTTGGAAGGAGGCTGCCTACCGAAGTCCGGAACCGTCGAAGGTTCCGGCGCGGAGTCCGGCCTTGAGCCGGACTCAGAGCCCTTGGGGGTTCCATCCCCTTTACGCCTGGGGTCCGGGAGGTCGCCTTGTGGTGCCTCCAGGACCACCTCCTCCTGGCTTGGAACCTGTTGGGACGCCACCTCGGCGTCGTCCGTAGGATGGGGGGAGGTAGCCGTCGGAAGCGAATTCACATCCGACGAATCCAGGGAACCGCTCGATGACACGTCGAGCCAGTCTTTGGGTGGTCTGCATAAACATGTTCGACGTAAGGAAAAGTTGTGCAATGGAGGAATACTATGAATCACTCTGGTATCCGGATACTTACGATCTCGCCAGGGGCTTGGCCCTGTGCGGCCACTCCTCTTCGCCGTCGTCCGCGTTGGTGGAGTAGTCCGGAGGAAGGGTTTTCCCCTTCTTGGACCCTTCGGCCTCCCCAGTTGGGGCGACCTTCCTTTTCTTCCCTTCCCCCGTTGGAGGGGGAGAGGTCTCTTCTTCCTCCTCCTTGTCTTCATGGGAGGAGTGCATCTTGGAGTCGTCGGATGATGGACCGACACCTCCTGGCGCCGGGCACTCTTTCGAGTCCCCATGGCCTTCTTCTTGGCCTTCTTCTCCGGCACCACATAGGGTGCTGGAACCAGCATCTTCGCCAAGCAAGCGTCCGCTGGGCCTTCGGGCAAAGGAGCTGGATAGTTGATCTGTCCGGACGTCTCCTGCCAGTCCTGTCAAAGGTAAGGGAGCTTAGATCCCGCATGGAGTCAAACTATGAAAAACTAATACCCTGTAAAGGTCAAAACAGCTTACCGCACGAGCGTGACGCTGTGTGCTGAATCCGCGATCCTCGGTAGCGGATGCGGGGGCCTCGGCGCCCTTGAAAAGCACCTTCCAAGCATCTTCGTACGTCATGTCAAAGAGCCTGTTCAGATTTCGGTGCCGCGCCGGGTCGAACTCCCACAGGTTTAAAGCCCGTTGTTGACACGGGAGGATCCGGCGGATGAGCATAACCTGGACTATGTTGACAAGTTTGAGCTTCTTGTCCACCAGGGTTTGGATGCATGTTTGGAGTCCGATCAGCTCTCCTTTTTTACCCCATGACAGGCCAATCTCTTTCCAGGAGGTGAGCCGCGTAGGGGGTCTGCATCGGAACTCGGGGGCTGCAACCCATTCAGGGTCGCGCGGCTCGGTGATGTAAAACCACCCCGATTGCCACCCCTTTAGGGACTCCACGAAGGATCCCTCAAGCCATAGGACGTTGGGCATCTTGCCCACCATGGCGCCTCCGCACTCCGCCTGGGTGCCGCGCACCACCTTCGGCTTGACATTGAAAGTCTTGAGCCATAGGACGAAATGGGGGCAGATGCAGAAGAAAGCCTCGCACACCACGATAAACGCCGAGATGGTGAGGACAAAGTTCGGGGGCAGATCGTGGAAATCCAGGCCATAGTAGAACATGAGCCCCCGGACAAATGGGTGGAGAGGGAAGCCCAGTCCGCGGAGGAAATGGGGGAGGAACACCACCCTCTCATGGGGCCTAGGGGTGGGGATGAGCTGCCCCTCTTCAGGAAGCCGGTGCGCGATGTCGTTAGACAAGTATCCGGCCTTCCTCAGTTTTTTGATGTGTCCCTCCGTAACGGAGGAGACCATCCACTTGCCTCCCGCTCCGGACATGGTTGGAGAAGGTTGAGGTGGGGTGTGCGGACTTGGGCGCTGGAGCTTGAGTGCGTGGAAATGGATGGGCAAAGGAGGAAGAAGGCGTGGATGAAAAGGTGGATCCTTATCCCCTTATATGGGCGGATGCGACTATGCGTCCCCACCAGCCTGGTAAAACTCGCTTATCTCCCAAGCGCCGTAATCAATGGCGCGGTTGGGTTACCCACGCCCGTGTTGATGAGAATCCCAGAATCAGGGGACACGATCTGTGCTTTGACAAGACGTGCCAAGGAAACCGCCTCGCTAAACATGCTGAGGTGGGACAGTAAAACGATTCGAATAAAGACTTGGCCATGGTGTGATGTCACGCTACGGAATACGTCAGCAGATTAGATTTGTGTAAATATTATTCTCTCTATGGCAATATGTGGAAACTTATTTTGCAGAGCCGGACACTACCTTTGTGTTCAAAATCTTCTATGAAGTACTTGGAGGGGGAACCCTCCTTGCAATGCCGAAGACAATCTGCGCGCCGGACTCGTCGTCATTGAAGCCTGGTTCAGGGGCTACTGAGGGAGTCCTGGATTAGGGGGTGTCCGGATAGCCGGACTATACCTTCGGCCGGATTCCTGGACTATGAAGATACAAGATTGAAGACTTCGTCCCGTGTCTGGAAGGGACTTTCCTTGGCGTGGAAGGCAAGCTTGGCGATACGGATATGTAGATCTCCTACCATTGTAACCGACTCTATGTAACCCTAGCCCTCTCCGGTGTCTATATAAGCCGGAGGGTTTTAGTTCGTAGGACGAAGAACAATCATACCATAAGCTAGCTTCTAGGGTTTAGCCTCTCTGATCTCGTGGTAGATCTACTCTTGTACTACCCATATCATTAATATTAATCAAGCAGGACGTAGGGTTTTACCTCCATCGAGAGGGCCCGAACCTGGGTAAAAACATCGTGTCCCTCATCTCCTGTTACCATCCGCCTAGACGCACAGTTCGGGACCCCCTACCCGAGATCTGCCGGTTTTGACACCGACAGCCACCGTAATTGAACACTCTTGAAAGTAGTGTCGTAGATGCCATGAAGACCGCGCATGCTATCTTTTGATAATGTGGGTACCGTGATTTGCACGGAGTGAGGACAATGGATACGTAGTATACTGGCTTTTGAAGCGGGAACTTATGTCTGTCCGCCTCTTGTTCGACGAAGCACTGCGCTTACAACTTGGTGTGTTGCCGTTATATATAACAACATTGGTTCACCGATATTTGGCGCGGCCAAGATTGGGTTGCATGCCAAGAGGGCTTTTATTTCTTCCAATCCGGCCGTGGCCGCATCCGTCCACTCGAAGTGTTTTGTGCGCCAAAGAAGGCGATAAAGAGGTAATGCCTTTTCTCCCAGTCAGGAGATAAAGCAGCTTAAGGTAGCCACGCGTCCGGTTAATTTCTGGATTTGCTTGAGGTCTATTGGGGTAGCCAACTGTGATACAGCTCGGATTTTAGCCGGATTTGCTTCAATTCCTCTATTGGAAATGATGAAGCCCAAGAGCTTTCCGGCGGGCACGCCGAAAACGCATTTTTTCGGATTGACCTTGATGTCATATGTTAGGAGATTGTCGAATGTAAGCCTAGTCGTCTATTAAGGTTTCGATGTGTCTAGTTTTAATGACCACATCGTCTATGTATGCCTCCACTGTTTTGCCGATTTGTGCTTCCAGGCATGTCTAAATCATGTGTTGATAGGTTGAGCCGGAGTTTTTGAGCCCGAAAGGCATGGTGTTAAACCAAAAGGGGCCGTATGGGGTGATGAATGCCATTGCGTCTTGATCGGATTCCGCCATCTTGATTTGATGGTATCCAGAGAATGCGTCGAGGAAACACAATGAGTCATATCCTGCGGTAGCGTCGATAATTTGATCGATGCGGGGGAGGGGGAAGGGATCCTTGGGGCAAGCCTTGTTAAGGTCCTTGAAATCGACACATAGGCGCCAGGATTTTTCCTTCTTTGGTACCATCAACAGGTTTGCTAGCCAGTCCGGATGTTTTATTTCTCTAATGAATCCGGCCTCGAGTAACTTGGCTAGCTCTTCTCCCATGGCTTGTCGCTTAGGCTCTGAGAAATGCCGAAGAGTCTGCTTGACCGGCTTGAATCCCTTTAGAATGTTTAGGCCATGCTCGGCCAACCTACGTGGGATTCCTGGCATGTTTGAAGGATGCCAGGAGAAGATGTCCCAATTCTCACGCAAGAACTCCCGTAGTGCAGCGTCTGTAGTGGGGTTCAGCTGTGCCCCGATGGATGCTGTTTTTGTAGGGTCCGTTGGGTGGACCTGGAATTTGACTGTGTCATCCGCTGGTTTAAAAGAGGTGGATTTGGGTCTTTTGTCGAGTATCACGTCGTCCTTGTCCACTATGGAGCACAGCGTAGTTAATTCTTCGGCCACGAGGGCTTCGGATAACGCCTCGAGGGCCAGTGCGGCGGTTTTATTTTCGGCACGGAGTGCTATGTCCGGATCACTAGCTAGAGTGATGATTCCATTTGGCCCGGGCATCTTGAGCTTCATGTTCCTGTAATGGGGTATAGCTTGGAATATCATGAATGCCTCCTGCCCTAAAAGGGCGTGATATCCGCTACTAAGCGGGGCCACTTGGAATGTAATTTCTTCGGACCTATAATTCTCCGGCGTGCCGAATACCACATCTAGTGTGATTTTGCCCGCACATCGTGCCTCCCGACTAGGGATTATTCCTCTGAAGGTCGTGCTGCTTTGCTCAATGCGGCTCTTGTCTATTTCCATTTTGCTAAGAGTCTCCTCGTAGATGAGGTTTAATCCGCTGCCACCGTCCATGAGCACTTTAGTAAGCCGAAACCCGTCCACAATTGGACTAAGGACCAAAGCGGCTAGTGCTCGGGCTGTTCGGAATTGAGGTTCGTCACTGGCATTGAAGGTTATAGCCGTGTCGTTCCATGGATTTATTGTTACAACGTGGCATACATCGGCGAGGATGCGAAGTGCTCGCTTGCGCCTATTATTTGAGGAGAAAGTCTCGAAGACTGTCAGTATTGTATTGTTATTTTCCACGGGATGGTGCTCTGTGGTATTGTTGATGAGGAGGTCTTCGCCGCTCTTGGCCACCTGCCGGAGTATCCAACATGCTCTAAGGCTATGTGTTGGCATGGTATCAGGTGTACTGTGAATTTTGCATAGTCCATTGATCCATCCCTCCAATACGGTTCCTCGCCCTATAGTGGGCTTTGGTTTCTTTGTAATTGAATCGGGTGACTTACAAGAGTACACCCTTTTAGTTCGGACGGAGGGTTTAGTGAGAGCCGGAGGATCCCAGAATTTTGTTTGGGTTTTCCATGTGCTTTCCATCGCACAGTACTTCTGTACTATGGCCTCCAAGTCAGCGAAGTGTACTATGTCATGGTGACTTATGGCGTTGAGGATTCCCTTTTCCGTGCAATTTTTGCAAAAGAATGAAATTGCGTCTTCCTCGCGACAGTCCTTTACCTTGCTCACTACAAGGAGGAATCTGGCCCAATAGTGATGTACTGTCTCTTGGGGCTCTTGTCTAAAGTAGGAAAGATCACTTATGTGAGGGTGGGCGGGTAGATTTAGGTCCAAACCCTGACCCGATCTGAGACCCAGGGGCAGAGGAGTTTCCGAGCTTGGCAGTTCGGGCTCCCGGACGTTGCACCATAGTTCTGGCCTGCTGTCCGATTCTAGGTTCGAAGCTTGGGTTGTGTCCTCCCGTAGACGGGTATCCGATTGGAGAGCTCGGGAATCCGGACATAGTTTGTCCTCAAAATAGAGGAAGAATCGCTGCATCGCTCCTCCACCACCGCTATCTGATGGGTGACAGGCAGAGAGTTAATCTCCCTTTGGTTAGGTTTAAGCCCGATTCGAGCATAGTCCGTAGTGACTCCCAAGGCGGCGATGCGATCCAAGAGCTTGTTCAAGGAAGAGAGCTCCATTGGATCCATCTGCTCGGTGAATCCCGAGTCGATGTGGAGGCTGTTTTTGATGACCCGAGAAGTCATCGTCGGTGCGACGGCCGAACGGGCAGTCATGACGAAGGCGCCTAGTCGGAGAGTTTGGCCTACAACCAGGGCTCCCCCAGATGTAATGTTGTCCTTGACAACCAGACGAGCCATCAGGCCTTATCGTGACGGCACAGTGGAACTCTCAATGAAACCACCAATGTCGGTGTCAAAACCGGCGGATGTCGGGTAGGGGTCCCGAACTATGCGTCTAAGGCTGATGGAAACAGGAGGCGGGGGACACAATGTTTACCCAGGTTCGGGCCCTCTCGATGGAGGTAATACCCTACTTCCTGCTTGATTGATCTTGATGATATGAGTATTACAAGAGTTGATCTACGACGAGATCGTAGAGGCTAAACCCTAGAAGCTAGCCTATGATTATGATTGTTCTTGTCCTATGGACTAAACCCTCCAGTTTATATAGACACCGGAGGGGGCTAGGGTTACACAGAGTCGGTTACAAGGGAGGAGATCTACATATCCGAATTGCCAAGCTTGCCTTCCATGCAAAGGAGAGTCCCACCCGGACACGGGACGAAGTCTTCAATCTTGTATCTTCATAGTCCAACAGTCCGGCCAAAGTATATAGTCCGGCTGTCTGAGGACCCCCTAATCCAGGACTCCCTCAATAGACGCTGATGGTAGTGTTACTATCTACAAAGGTCGTCTTGTCGCAAAAGGTTTTCAACAAGTTCAAGGTGTTGACTACGATGAGACCTTCTCACTCGTAGCGATGCTTAAGGCTGTCCAAATCATGTTAGCAATTGCCGCATTTTATGAATTCTGGCAAATGGATGTCAAAACTACATTCCTTAATGGATTTCTTAAAGAAGAGTTGTATATGATGCAACCAAGAGGTTTTGTCCACCCTAAAGATGCTAACAAAGTGTGCAAGCTCCAACAATCCATCTATGGACTAGTGCAAGCATCTCGGAGTTGGAATATACGCTTTGATAAGGTGATCAAAGCATATGGTTTTATACAGACTTACGATGAAGCCTGTATTTACAAGAAAGTGAGTGGGAGCTCTGTAGCATTTCTGATATTACATGTGGATGACATATTGTTGATTGGAAATGATATAGAATTTCTGGATAGCATAAAAGGATACTTGAATAAGAATTTTTCAATGAAAGACCTCGATGAAGCTACTTATGTATTGGGCATCAAGATCTATAGATATAGATCGAGATGCTTGATAAGACTTTTACAAAGCACATACCTTGATAAAGTTTTGAAGCAGTTCAAAATGGATCAGTCAAAGAAAGGGTTATTGCCTGTGTTACAAGGTGTGAAGTTGAGTAAGACTCAAAATCCGACTATGGCAGAAAATAGAAAGCGAATGAAAGTCATTCCCTATGCCTCAGTCATAGGTTCTATAAAGTATGTTATGCTGTGTACTAGACCTATTGTATACCTCACCATGAGTTTGGCAAGAGGGTACAATAGTGATCCAGGAGTACATCACTGGACAGCGGTCAAAGTTATCCTTAGTGGAATAAGGAAATATTTCTCGGTTATGGAGGTAATAAAGAGTTCGTCGTAAAGAGTTGCGTCGATGCAAGCTTTTACACCGATCTGGATGACTCCGAGTCTCAATCTGGATACATATTTAAAGTAGGAGCAATTAGCTAGAGTAGCTCCATGTAGAGCATTGTACACATAGAAAATTTGCAAAATACATACGGCTCTGAATGTGGCAAACACGTTGACTAAACTTCTCTCACAAGTAAAACATGATCACTCTTTGGGTGCTAATCACATAGCAATGTGAACTAGATTATTGACTCTAGTAAACCCTTTGGGTATTAGTCACATAGAGATGTGAACTAATCACATAAATATGTGAACTATTGGTGTTAAATCACATGACGATGTGAACTAGATTATTGACTCTAGTGCAAGTGGGAGACTGAAGGAAATATGCCCTAGAGGCAATAATAAAGTTGTTATTTATATTTCCTTATATCATGGTAAATGTTTATTATTCATGTTAGAATTGTATTAACCGGAAACTTAGTACAAGTGTGAATACATAGACAAAACAGAGTGTCCCTAGTATGCCTCTACTTGACTAGCTCGTTAATCAAAGATGGTTAAGTTTCCTGACCATAGACATGTGTTGTCATTTGATGAACGGGATCACATCATTAGAGAATGATGTGATAGACAAGACCCATCCATTAGCTTAGCACTATGATCGTTTAGTTTATTGCTATTGTTTCATCATGACTTATACATGTTCCTCTGACTATGAGATTATGCAACTCCCGAATACCGGAGGAACACCTTGTGTGCTATCAAACGTCACAACATAACTAGGTGATTATAAAGATGCTCTACAGGTGTCTTAGATGGTGTTTGTGGGGTTGGCATAGATCGAGATTAGGATTTGTCACTCCATTTATCGGAGAGGTATCTTTGGGCCCTCTCGGTAATGCACATCACTATAAGCCTTGCAAGCAATGTGACTAATGAGTTAGTTGCGGGATGATGCATTATGGAACAAGTAAAGAGACTTGCCGGTGACGAGATTGAACTAGGTATGATGATACCGATGATCGAATCTCGAGCAAGTAACATATCGATGACAAAGGGAACAATGTATGTTGTTATGCGGTTCGACCGATAAAGATCTTCGTAGAATATGTAGGTGCCAATATGGGCATCCAGGTTCCGCTATTGGTTATTGACCAGAGAGGTGTCTTGGTCATGTCTACATAGTTCTCGAACCCATAGGGTCCGCACGCTTAACGTTCATTGACGATATAGTATTATATGAGTTATGTATGTTGGTGACCGAATGTTTTTTGGAGTTTCGGATGAGATCACGGACATGACGAGGAACTCCGGAATGGTTCGGAAGTAAAGATTGATATGTGGATAGTAGTGTTTGATCTCTGAAAGGGTTCCGGAATTCACCGGAAGGGGTTCTGGATGTTTCCCGAAATGTTTGGGTACGAGAACACTTTATTTGGGCCAAAGGGGAAATCCCACAAGGTTTTTGGAAAGCGTAAAAGGATGTTTTGTGGAGTCCAAGGGCCAGACGCCGGGAACCCTGGCATCTCGCCCTGGAGTTCAAGAAGGACTCTTAACTTTCGGGTGAAACCGACTTTGTGGAGGCTTTTACTCCAAGTTTCGACCCCAAGGCTCAACATATAAATAGAGAGGCATGGCTAGCACCCAAGACACATCAAGAAACACCAAGCCGTGTGCCGGCAACACCGTCCCCTCTAGTTTATCCTCCATCATAGTTTTCGTAGTGCTTAGGCGAAGCCCTACGGAGATTGTTCTTCACCAACACCGTCACCACGCCATCGTGCTGCTGGAACTCATCTACTAATTCGCCCCTCTTGCTGGATCAAGAAGGCGAGGACGTCATCGAGCTGAACGTGTGCTGAACGCGGAGGTGCCGTACGTTTGGTACTTGATTAGGATGGATCGTGAATGTGTACGACTACATCAACCGCATTGATAAACGCTTCCGCTTTGCGATCTTCAAGGGTATGAAGATGCTCTCCCCCTCTCATTGCTATGCATCTCCTAGATAGATCTTGCGTGATCGTAGGAATTTTTTTGAAATACTGCATTCCCCAACAGGTTTCGTACCCTACAAACGATTTCTTTTTATGTTCTCCGCTACTCCCTCTGTTCCTAAATATAAGTCTTTTTAGAGATTCCACTATGGACTACATACGGAGCAAAATGAGTAAATCTACACTCTAAAATATGTCTATATACATCCGTATGTAGTTTGTAGTGCAATCTCTAAAAAGACTTATACTTAGGAACGAAGGGAGTAGATAGGAACTTTGGAGTGATTCTTCATCGCACTTTGAGGGGTGGTTATATGATCCAATTATATTAGCATTGTTGAGAGATTGCACTAGCGAAAGTACGTACCCTAGGCCTCATTTTCAAGCATTGCAATATCGTTTTGTGCCCGTTTACTATTTGCTACCTTGCTGTTTTTATTTATTCAGATTATAAAAATATATTTCTACCATCAATATTACACTTTTATCACCATCTATTCGCCAAACTAGTGCACCTATACAATTTGCCATTGTATTGGGTGTGTTGGGGACACAAGAGACTTTTTATTATTTGGTTGCAGGGTTGTTTGAGAGAGACCATCTTCATCCTACGCCTCCCACGGATTGATAAACCTTAGGCCATCCACTTGAGGGAAATTTGCTACTGTCCTATAAAACTCTACGCTTGGAGGCCTAACACGTGTCTACAAGAATAAAGTTGCATAGTAGACATCAGTCTACGAGGGTACGTAGACACACTCTCCCCCTCTCGTTGCTATGCATCTTCTAGATAGATCTTGTCTGAGCATAGGAATTTTTTTGAAATTGCATGCTACATCCCCCAACAATAAATTCCATCCTTAAATTATTAATTCGAAAGTTATAGTTCATACAGATCATCGTGCCTTATGTTACCTTCTTCCAAATAAGGACGTTAACCTCCAATTGATTTGATGGATATCGCTACTTCAAGAATTTGACTTGTAGATAGTAGACCGCAAGGGAGAAGATAATCCAGTGGCAGATCATCTTTCACGCATGGAGAGGATACCATATGATCCAATCCCCATAAATGAATCCTTTCCAGGTGAGAGTTTGGCTATGATTAAATAGATAGAACCTTGGTTTGCAGATTATGCTAACTTACTTGTAGGAAAGTACATGCCCCCTAATATGAGTTATCATCGGAGGAAAAAGTTCTTCAGTGAGCTAAAGTATTATTTCTAGGATGATCCTTTTCTTTATCGGCATGGATCATATGACATGATATGGTGGTATGTCCCGGAGCATGAAATAAATATATACTTGAAAGCTGCCACAGCAGCCCTTATGTAGGGCATCATGCTGGTGACAGGAGCGCTGCCAAGGTCCTTCAATCCGGATTCTATTGGCCCACTCTTTTTAGATACGCCCATAGGTTTGTCAAAAATTGTGAGCTTGTTAACGCACATGTAACATAGGAAGAAGGTGATAGCAGCTTGAAGCTACGTCGGTATTTCCCCGAAGAGGAAGGGATGATGCAACACAACGACGGTAGCTATTTCCCTTAGTGATGAAACCAAGGTTATCGAACCAATAGTAGAACCAAGCAACAATACGTAAACGACACCTGCACACAAATAACAAATACTCGCAACCTGACGTATTAAAGGGGTTGTCAATCCCTTTCGGGTAACGGCACCAGAAATTGGCAAACAGACGTGAATAAATTGTAGTAGATTGATAGATCCAACACCAAATAAAATAAATAAGAATAAATTGCAGGAAGGTATTTTTGAGTTTTTGGGTTTAATAGATCTGAAAATAAAAGGCAAATAAAATAGATCGCAAAGGAAAATAATATGAGAAAGAGACCCGGGGGCCATAGGTTTCACTAGTGGCTTCTCTCGAGAAAAATAGCAAATGGTGGGGAAACGAATTACTGTTGGGCAATTGATAGAATTTCAAATAATTATGACGATATCTAGGCAATGATCATTATATAGGCATCATGTCCAAGATTAGTAGACGGACTCCTGCCTGCATCTACTACTATTACTCCACACATCAACCGCTATCCAACATGCATCTAGTGTATTAAGTTCATGGAGAAACGGAGTAATGCAATAAGAATGATGACATGATGTAGACAAGATCTATTTATGTAGAAATAGACCCCATTGTTTTATCCTTAGTAGCAACGATACATACGTGTCGGTTCCCCTTCTGTCACTGGGATCAAGCACCGTAAGATCGAACCCACTACAAAGCACCTCTTCCCATTGCAACATAAATAGATCAAGTTGGCCAAACAAAACCCAAATATCAGAGAAGAAATACGAGGCTATAAGCAATCATGCATATAAGAGATAAAAGAAACTCAAATAAATTTCATGGATAAAAAGAGATAGATCTGATCATAAACCCAAAGTTCATCGGATCCCAAGAAACACACCGCAAAATAGTTACATCATATGGATCTCCAAGAGACCATTGTGTAGGGAACACAATATTTCAAAAAAATTACCTACGATCACGCAAGATCTATCTAGGAGATGCATAGCAATGAGAGGGGAGAGTGTGTCTACGTACCCTCGTAGACGGAAAGCAGAAGCGTTTAGTAACGCAGTTGATGTAGTTGAACGTCTTCGCAATTCAACCGATCCAAGCACCGAACGTACGGCACCTCCGTGTTCAACACACGTTTAGCTCGATGACATCCCTCGAGCTCTTGATCCAGTTGAGGACAAGGGAGAGTTTCGTCGGCACGACGGCGTGTTGATGGTGATGATGAAGTTACTGGCACAGGGCTTCGCCTAAGCACTACAACGATATGACCGAGGTGTGTAACTGTGGAGGGGGGCACCACACATGGCTAAGAGAAGACTTGGTGTGCCTTTGGGGTGTCCCCCTCCCACGTATGTAAAGGGGGGAGGAGAGGAGGCTGACCCAAGGGGGGGCGTGCCAAGGGGGGAGTCCTACTTGGACTCCCGGTCCAAATAGGATTCGCCCCCCCCCCCTTTCCTTTCCGAAGAAGGGGGGAAGGGGAAAGAGGTGGAGGAGAAGAAGGAAAGGGGGCCGCCCCCCAACCCTAGTCCAATTCGGTTTGGGCTTGGGGGACACACGCCTCCACCTGCTCCACCTGGCCGCCACCACCTCTCTTCCAGTAGGGCCCATGAAGGCCCATTAACCTCCCTGGGGTTCCGGTAACCCCCCGGTACTCCGAAAAATGTCTGAACCTTTCCAAAACCATTCTGGTGTCCAAACATAACCTTCCAATATATCAATCTTTACGTCTCGACCATTTAGAGACTCCTCGTCATGTCCGCGATCTCATCCGGGACTCCGAATAACAGTCGGTTCATCAAATCACATAACTCATAATACAAATCATCAACGAACGTTAAGCGTGCGGACCCTACGGGTTCGAGAACTATGTAGACATGACCGAGACACCTCTCTGGTCAATAACCAATAGCGGAACCTGGATGCCCATATTGGCTCCTACATATTCTACGAAGATCTTTATCGGTCGAACCGCATAACTTCATACATTGTTCCCTTTGTCATCGGTATGTTACTTGCCTGAGATTCGATCGTCGGTATCATCATACCTAGTTCAATCTCGTCACCGGCAAGTCTCCTTACTTGTTCCATAATGCATCATCCTGGAACTAACTCATTAGTCACATTGCTTGCAAGGCTTATAGTGATGTGCATTACCGAGAGGGCCCAAAGATACCTCTCTGATACACGGAGTGACAAATCCTAATCTCAATCTATGGGAACCCAACAAACACCATCGGAGACACCTATAGAGCATCTTTATAATCACCTAGTTACGTTGTGACGTTTGATAGCACACAAGGTGTTCCTCCGGTATTCAGGAGTTGCATAATCTCATTGTCAGAGGAACATGTATAAGTCATGATGAAAGCAATAGCAATAAACTAAACGATCATAGTGCTAAGCTAATGGATGGGTCTTGTCCATCACATCATTCTCTAATGATGTGATCCCGTTCATCAAACGACAACACATGTCTATGGTCAGGAAACTTAACCATCTTTGATTAACGAGCTAGTCAAGTAGAGGCATACTAGGGACACTCTGTTTTGTCTATGTATTCACACTTGTACTAAGTTTCTAGTTAATACAATTCTAGCATGAATAATAAACATTTATCATAATATAAGGAAATATAAATAAAAACTTTACTATTGCCTCTAGGGCATATTTCCTTCAGTCTCCCACTTGCACTAGAATCAATAATCTAGTTCACATCGTCATGTGATTTAACACCAATAGTTCACATCTTTATCTTATTAGTTCACATCTCTATGTGACTAATACCCAAAGGGTTTACTCGAGTCAATAATCTAGTTCACATCGCTATGTGATTAACACCCAAAGAGTGATCATGTTTTGCTTGTGAGAGAAGTATAGTCAACGGGTCTGCCACATTCAGAGCCGTATGTATTTTGCAAATTTTCTATGTCTACAATGATCTACATGGAGCTACTCTAGCTAATTGCTCCCACTTTAAATATGTATCCAGATTGAGACTCAGAGTCATCCGGATCAGTGTAAAATCTTGCATCGACGTAACTCTTTATGACGAACTCTTTATTACCTCCATAACCGAGAAATATTTCCTTATTCCACTAAGGATAATTTTACCGCTGTCCAGTGATCTACTCCTGGATCACTATTGTACCCTCTTGCCAAACTCATGGTGAGGTATACAATAGGTCTGGTACACAACGTAGCATACTTTATAGAACATATGACTGAGGCATAGGGAATGACTTGCATTCTCTTTCTATTTTCTGCCGTGGTCGGGTTTTGAGTCTTACTCAACTTCACACCTTGTAATACAGGCAAGAACCCTTTCTTTGACTGATCCATTTTGAACTGCTTCAAAACTTTATAAAGGTATGTGCTTTGTAAAAGTCTTATCAAGCGTCTCGATCTATATCTATATATCTTGATGCCCAATACATAAGTAGCTTCACCGAGGTCTTTCATTGAAAAATTCTTATTCAAGTATCCTTTTATGCTATCCAGAAATTCTATATCATTTTCAATCAACAATATGTCATCCACATATAATATCAGAAATGCTACAGAGCTCCCACTCACTTTCTTGAAAATACAGGCTTCACCGTAAGTCTGTATAAAACCATATGCTTTGATCATCTTATCAAAGCATATATTCCAACTCCGAGATGCTTGCACCAGTCCATAGATGGATCGCTGGAGCTTGCACACTTTGTTAGCATCTTTAGGATAGACAAAACCTCTTGGTTGCATCATATACAACTCTTCTTTAAGAAATCCATTAAGGAATGCAGTTTTGACATCCATTTGCCAGATTTCATAAAAATGTGGCAATTGCTAACATGATTTGGACAGACTTAAGCATCACTACGAGTGAGAAGGTCTCATCGTAGTCAACACCTTGAACTTGACGAAAACCTTTTGCGACAAGTTGAGCTTTGTAGATAGTAACACTAACATCAGCGTATGTTTTCCTCTTGAAGATCCATTTATTCTCAATGGCTTGCCGATCATCAGGCAAGTCCACCAAAGTCTACACTTTGTTCTCATACATGGATCCTATCTCAGATTTCATGGCCTCAAGCCTTTTATCAGAATCTGGGCTTATCATCGCTTCCTCATAGTTCGTAGGTTCATCATGGTCAAGTAACATGACTTCCAGAACAGGATTACCATACCATTCTGGTGCGGATGTTGCTCTGGTTGACCTACGAGGTTCGGTAGTAACTTGATCAGAAGATTCATGATCATTATCATTAGCTTCCTCACTAATTGGTGTAGGAATCACTGGAACTGATTTCTGTGATGAACTACTTTTCAATAAGGGAGAAGGTACAATTACCTCATCAAGTTCTACTTTCCTCCCACTCACTTCTTTCGAGAGAAACTCCTTCTCTAGAAAGGATCCATTCTTAGCAACGAATATCTTGCCTTCAGATCTGTGATAGAAGGTGTAACTGACAGTCTCCTTTGGGTATCATATGAAGACACATTTCTCCAATTTGGGTTCGAGCTTATCAGGTTGAAGCTTTTTCACATAAGCATCACAGCCCCAAACTTTAAGAAACGACAACTTGGGTTTCTTGCCAAACCATATTTCAAATGGTGTCGTCTCAACGAATTTTGATGGTGCCCTATTTAACATGAATGCAGTTGTCTCTAATGCATAACCCCAAAACGATAGTGGTAAATCGGTAAGAGACATCATAGATCGCACCATATCTAATAAAGTGCAGCTATGACGTTCGGACACACCATTACGTTGTGGTGTTCCAGGTGGCGTGAGTTATGAAACTATTCCGCATTGTTTTAAATGAAGACCAAACTCATAACTCAAATATTCGCCTCTGTGATCGGATCGTAGAAACTTTGTTTTCGTGTTACGATGATTCTCTACTTCACTCTAAATTTCTTTTAACTTTTCAAATGTTTTAGACTTATTTTTCTTTAAGTAGATATACCCATATCTGCTCAAATCAACTGTGAAGGTCAGAAAATAATGATACCCGTTGTGAGCATCAACACTCATCGGACCGCATACATTGGTATGTATTATTTCCAATAAGTCAGCGGCTTGCTCCATTGTTCCGGAGAACAGAGTCTTAGTCATCTTGCCCATGAGGCATGGTTCGCAAGCATCAAGTGATTCATAATCAAGTGATTCCAAAAGCCCATTAGCATGGAGTTTCTTCATGCGCTTTACACCAATATGAACTAAACGGCAGTGCCACAAATATGTCGCACTATCATTATCAACTTTGCATCTTTTGGCATCAATATTATGAATATGTGTATCACTATGATTGAGATTTAATAAAAAAAATCACATTGGGTGTATGACCATAGAAGGTTTTATTCATATAAACAGAACAACAATTATTCTCTGACTTAAATGAATAACCGTATTGCAATAAACATGATCTAATCATATTAATGCTCAACGCAAACACCAAATAACATTTATTTAGGTTCAATTCTAATCCCGGAGGTATAGGGAGTGTGCGATGGTGATCGTATCAACCTTGGAATTACTTCCAACACACATCATCACCTCGTCCTTAACTAGTCCCTGTTTATCTTGCAACTCTTATTTCAAGTTACAACTCTTAGCAACTGAACCAGTATCAAATACCGAGGGGTTGCAATAAACACTAGTAAAGTACACATCAATAATATGTATACCAAATATACCTTTGTTGACTTTGCCATCCTTCTTGTCCGCCAAGTATCTAGGGCAGTTCCACTTCCAGTGACCATTTCTTTTGCAGTAAAAGCACTTAGTTTCAGGCTTGGGTTTGGCTTTGGGCTTCTTCATGGGAGTGACAACTTTCTTGCCATTCTTTTGAAGTTTTCCCTTTCTTTCCCTTGCCCTTTTCTTGAAACTAGTGGTCTTGATAACCATCAACACTTGATGCTTTTTCTTTGCTGATTTCAGCATTGCGAAGAGCTTGGGAACCGTTTTCGTCATCCCTCGCATATTATAGTTCATCACAAAGTTCTAGTAACTTGGTGATAGTGACTAGAGAACTCTGTCAATCACTATCTTATCTGGAAGATTAACTCCCACTTGATTCAAGCAATTGTAGAACCCAGACATTCTGAGCATATGCTCACTGGCTGAGCTATTCTCCTCCATCTTGTAGGCAAAGTACTTTGTCAAAGGTCTCATACCTCTTGACACGGGCATGAGTCTGAAATACCTATTTCAACTCTTGGAACATCTTATATGCTCTATGGCATTCAAAACATTTTTGAAGTCTCGATTCTAAGCCGTAAAGCATGGTGCACTAAACTATCAAGTAGCCATCATACCGAGCTTGCCAAACGTTCATAACGTCTGCATTTGCTCCTGCAAAAGGTCTGTCACCTAGCGGTGCATCAAGGACATAATTCTTATGTGCACCAATGAGGATAATCCTCAGATAACGGATCCAGTCCGCATCATTTCTACTATCATCTTTCAACTTAGTTTTATCTAGGAACATATTATAAATAAAACGGGGAAGCTATACGTGAGCTATTGATCTACAACATAGATATGCAAATACTATCAGGTACTAAATTCATGATAAATTAAAGTTCAATTAATCATATTACTTAAGAACTCCCACTTAGATAGACATCCCTCTAGTCATTTAAATGATCACATGATCCATATCAACTAAACCATGTCCGATCATCACGTGAGATGGAGTAGCTTTCAATAGTGAACATCACTATGTTGATCATATCTACTATATGATTCACGTTCGACCTTTCAATCTCAGTGTTCCGAGGCCATATCTGCATATGCTAGGCTAGGCTATACAAAACATGATCATCTCATACAACAATTTACATCTCATCACATTTTGACCATATCACATCACAACATGCCCTGCAAAAACAAGTTAGACGTCCTCTACTTTGTTGTTGCAAGTTTTACGTGGCTGCTACGGGCTTCTAGCAAGAACCGTTCTTACCTACGCATCAAAACCACAACGATTTTTCGTCAAGTGTGTTGTTTTAACCTTCAACAAGGACCGGGCGTAGTCAAACTCGATTCAACTAAAGTTGGAGAAACAGACACCCGCCAGCCACCTGTGTGCAAAGCACGTCGGTAGAACTAGTCTCATGAACGCGGTCATATAATGTCGGTCCGGACCGCTTCATCCAACAATACCGCCGAATCAAAGTAAGACGTTGCTGGTAAGCAGTATGTCTATTATTGCCCACAACCCATTGTGTTATACTCATGCATATAACATCTACGCATAGACCTGGCTCGGATGCCACTGTTGGGGAACGCAGTATTTCAAAAAATTGCCTACAATCACGCAAGATCTATCTAGGAGATGCATAGCAACGAGAGGGGGAGAGCATCTTCATACCCTTCAAGATCGCAAAGCGGAAGCGTTTATCAACGCGGTTGATGTAGTCGTACACCTTCACGATCCGTCTTGATCAAGTGCCGAACGTACGGTATCTCCGCGTTCAGCACACGTTTAGCTCGATGACTTCCTCACCTTCTTGATCCAGCAAGAGGGGCGAAGTAGTAATGCGTTCCGGCAACACAACGGCGTGGTGACGGTGTTGGTGAAGAACAATCTTTGCAAGGCTTCGCCTAAGCACTATGAAAACTATGACGGAGGATAAACTAGAGGGGATGGGGTTGCTGGCACACGGCTTGGTGTTTCTTGATGTGTCTTGGGTGCTAGCCCTGCCCCTCTATTTATATGTTGAGCCTTGGGGTCGAAACTTGGAGTAAAAGCCTCCACAAAGTCGGTTTCACCCGAAAGGCAAGAGTCCTTCTCGGACTCCCGGGCCAGACGCCAGGGTTCCCGGCGTCTGGACCCAGGGTTCCCCCTTTGGCCCAAATAAAGCGTTCTCATACCCAAACATTTCGGGAAACATCCGGAACCCCTTCCGGTGAATTCTGGAACCCTTCCGGAGATCAAACACTACTATCCACATATCAATCTTTACTTTCGGACCATTCTGGAGTTCCTCGTCATGTCCGTGATCTCATCCGAAACTCCGAACAACATTCGGTCACCAACATACATAACTTATATAATACTATATCGTCAACGAACATTAAGCGTGCGGACCCTACGGGTTCGAGAACTATGTAGACATGACCGAGACACCTCTCTGGTCAATAACCAATAGCGGAACCTAGATGCCCATATTGGCTCCTTCATATTCTACGAAGATCTTTATTGGTCGAACCGCATAACAACATACGTTGTTCCCTTTGTCATCGATATGTTACTTGCCCGAGATTCGATCGTCGGTATCATCATACCTAGTTCAATCTCGCCACTGGAAAGTCTCTTTACTAGTTACGTAATGCATCATCCCGCAACTAACTCATTAGTCACATTGCTTACAAGGCTTATAGTGATGTGCATTACCAAGAGGGCCCAAAGATACCTCTCCGATACACGGAGTGACAAATCCTAATCTCAATCTATGCCAACCCAACAAACACCATCGGAGACACCTGTAGAGCATGTTTATAATCACCCAGTTACTTGTGACGTTTGATAGCACACAAGGTGTTCCTCCGGTATTCAGGAGTTGCATAATCTCATTGTCAGAGGAACATGTATAAGTCATGATGAAAGCAATAGCAATAAACTAAACGATCATAGTGCTAACCTAATGGATGGGTCTTGTCCATCACATCATTCTCTAATGATGTGATCCCGTTCATCAAATGACAACACATGTCTATGGTCAGGAAACTTAAACATCTTTGATTAATGAGTTAGTCAAGTAGAGGCATACTAGGGACACTCTGTTTTGTCTATGTATTCACACATGTACTAAGTTTCTGGTTAATAAAACTCTAGCATGAATAATAAACATTTATCATGATATAAGAAAATATAAATAAAAACTTTATTATTGCCTCTATGGCATATTTCCTTCAGAAACCACCTCGAAGCTATTCTTTCCGATCGATCTATCCAAGTGTTCGTACTAAAATAACACCAAATAATTTCAGAGTCATAATACTCAATCCAACACAAGGAACCTCAAAGAGTGCCCCAAGATTTCTACCGGAGAAACAAAAGACGAGAACGTGCATCAACCCCAATGCATAGATTACCCAAATTTCACCTTGGGAATCCGCGAGTTGAGTGCCCAAACATATATCAAGTGAATCAATACGATACTCCATTGTCACCACGAGTATTCATATGCAAGACATATATCAAGTGCTCTCGAATCCATAAAAGTATTCAATCCGATAACAACAAAATCTCAAAGGGAAAAACTCAATTCATCACAACAAGATAGAGTGCCATCTCAAGAAAGCCCGCGATACATCAAGATCGTGACATCTCAAGAACGCGCGTGAGAGAGAGAGAGAGATTAAACACATAGCTACTGTACAAACCCTTAGCCCTGAGGGTGGACCACTCCCTCCTCATCGTGGTGGCCGCCGGGATGATCAAGATAGCCACTGGAGATGATTCACCCCTCCGGCGGGGTGCCGGAATGGAGTCTAGATTGGTTTTCGGTGGCTATAGAGCCTTGCAGCGGCGGAACTTCTGATCTAGGTTAACCCCGAGGTTTTTTGGAATATTTGAGAATTTATAGTGCGAAAAGGGGGTGCGGGAGGCCACCGAGGTGGGAACAACCCACATGGGCGCGTCTGGCCCCCAGGCGCGCCCTGGTGGGTTGTGCCCCCTGTGGACACCCCCAGGTGCTGCTCTAGCCCATTGGTAGTCTTCTGGTCCATGAAAAATCCACAAAAAGTTTCACGGTGTTTGGACTCCGTTTGATATTGATTTTCTGCGATGTAAAAAACAAGCAAAAAATAGCAACTGGCGCTGGGCACTGGGTCAATAGGTTAGTCCCAAAAAATGATATAAAGTTGCTATAAAATGATTGTGAAACATCCAATATGATAATAAAACAACATGAATACTTCATAAATTGTTGATATGTTGGAGACATATCATAGACCAAAAGTGGAAGTGTTTGACAACGTGGTTGATGTAGTCGAACTTCTTCTCGTTCCGACCGATCAAGCACCGAACGCACGGCACCTCCGAGTTCTGCACACGTTCAGCTCGATGACGTCCCTCGAACTCTTGATCTAGCAAAGTGTCGAGGAAGTAGATGACACGATGGCATGGTGATGGTGATGGTGAAGTGATTCGCGCAGGGCTTCGCCTAAGCACTACGAGAATATGACCGAGGGTGTAATATGTGGAGGGAGGCGCCGCACACGGCTAACAAAAGTTGATTGATGACCCACAAGTATATGGGATCAACTGTATCTCTTTTCTATAAGTAAGAGTGTCGAACCCAATGAGGAGCAGAAGGAAATGACAAGTGGTTTTCAGTAAGGTATTGTCTGCAAATGCTGAAATTGTAAGTAGCGAGTAGTTTGATAGCAAGATAATTTGTAACGAGCAGGTAATAATAATAGTAATAAAAATGCAGCAAGGTAGCCCAATCCTTTTGAGGCAAATGACATGCAACGATCTCTTATGATAAGCAAAGCATTCTTGAGGGTACACGGGAATTTCATTTAGTCACTTTCACCATGTTGGTTTGATTTGTGTTCACTACTTTGATAATTTGATATGTGGGTGGGCCGGTGCTTAGGTGTTATTCTTACTTGAACAAACCTCCTACTTATGATTAACCCTCCCGCAAGCATCCGCAACTATGAGAAAAGAATTAAGAATAAATTCTAACCATAGCATTAAACTTTTGGATCCAATCGGTCCCTTACGAAATAGCGCATAAACTAGGGTTTAAGCTTATGTCACTCTTGCAACCCACCATCTAATTGCTACTCCACAATGCATTCCCTTAGGCCCAAATATGGTGAAGTGTCATGTAGTTGACATTCACATGACACCACTAAGGGAATAACAACATACATACTATCAAACACATATCAAGTTCCCATGATTACTTGCAACATGATTTCTCCCGTGACCTCTAGAACAAAAGTAACTACTCACAAATGATAAACATGTTCATGATTAGAGGAGTATTAAATAGCATAATGGATCTGAACATATAATCTTCCACCAAATAAACCATATAGTAATCAACTACAAGATGTAACCAACACTACTAGTTGAAGGAAATATGCACTAGAGGCAATAATAAAGTTGTTATTTATATTTCCTTATATCATGATAAATGTTTATTATTCATGCTAGAATTGTATTAACCGGAAACTTAGTACATGTGTGAATACCTAGACAAACAGAGTGTCACTAGTATGCCTCTACTTGACTAGCTCATTAATCAAAGATGGTTAAGTTACCTAACCATAGACATGAGTTGCCATTTGATGAACGGGATCACATCATTAGAGAATGATGTGATTGACTTGACCCATCTGTTAGCTTAGCACTATGATCGTTTAGTTTATTGCTATTGCTTTCTTCATGACTTATACATGTTCCTATGACTATGAGATTATGCAACTCCCGAATACCAGAGGAACACTTAGTGTGCTATCAAACATCATAACGTAACTGGGTGACTATAAAGATGCTCTACAGGTGTCTCCAATGGTGTTTGTTGAGTTGGCATAGATCGAAATTAGGATTTGTCACTCCGTGTATCGGAGGGGTATCTCTGGGCCCTCTCGGTAATGCACATCACTATAAGCCTTGCAAGCAATGTGACTAATGAGTTAGTTGTGGGATGTTGCATTACGGAACGAGTAAAGAGACTTCCCGGTAACAAGATTGAACTAGGTAGATACCGACGACCGAATCTCGGGCAAGTAACATACCGATGACAAAGGGAACAACGTATGTTGTTATGCGGTTTGACCGATAAAGATCTTCGTAGAATATGTAGGAACCAATATGAGCATCCAGGTTCCGCTATTGGTTATTGACCGGAGATGAGTCTTGGTCATGTCTACATAGTTCTCGAACCCGTAGGGTCCGCACGCTTAACGTTCGATGACGATCAGTATTATGAGTTTTATGTGTTTTGATGTACTGAAGTTAGTTCGAAGTCCCGGATGTGATCACGGACATGACAGGGAGCCTCGAAATGGTCGAGACATAAAGATTGATATATTGGACAGTGTTATTCGGACACCAGATGAGTTCCGGGGTCACCGGATAAATATCGGAGTGTCGGGGGTTATCGGAAACCCCGGGGGGACTAATGGGCCAACATGGGCCTTGTGTGTGAGAGGGGAGAGGGCCCTAGGGCTGCCCCCCCCCCCCTGAGGAGTCCGAATTGGACTAGGAGGGGACGGCGCCCCCCTCCCTTTCCTTCTCCCTCTCCTTCCTTCCCCCTCTCTTCCCTTGTTGGAAACCTACTAGGAATAGGATTGCTATTCCTAGTAGGAATCCTACTTGGGGGCGCACCCCACGAGGGCCGGCCGGCCTCCCCCCTTGCTCCTTTATATACGGGGACAGGGGCAGCCTAGAACACACAAGTTGACCGTTGTCTTAGCCGTGTGCGGTGCCCCCCTCCACAGATTTCCACCTCGGTCATATTGTTGTAGTGCTTAGGCGAAGACCTACGTCGGTAACTTCATCATCACCGTCATCATGTCGTCGTGCTGACGAAACTCTCCCTCGACCTCAACTGGATCAAGAGTATGAGGGACGTCACCGAGATGAACGTGTGCAGATCGTGGAGGTGCCGTGCGTTCGGTACTTGATCGGTTGGATTGCGAAGACGTTCGACTACATCAACCGCGTAACTTAACGCTTACGCTTTCGGTCTACGAGGGTGTATTGACACACTCTCTCCTCTCGTTGCTATGCATCTCCTAGATAAATCTTGCATGATCGTAGGAATTTTTTTGAAATACTGTGTTCCCCAACAGTGGCATCCGAGCCAGGTCTATGCGTAGATGTTATATGCTCGAGTAGAACACAAAGGAGTTGTGGGTGTGGGTATATACATATTGCTTGCCGTCACTAGTTGATTCTTGATTCAGCGGTATTGTTGGATGAAGCGGCTCAGATCGACATTACGCGTACGCTTACGCGAGACTGGTTCTACCGACGTCCTTCGCACACAGGTGACTAGTGGGTGTCTGTTTCTCCAACTTTAGTTGAATCGGTTTCAATGAATAGGGTTCTTTCTGAAGATCAAAAAGCAATCACTATACTACGTTGTGGTTTTGATGCGTATGTAAGAATGGTTCTTGCTAGAAGCCCATAGCAGCCACGTAAAACTTGCAACAACAAAGTAGAGGGCGTCTAACTTGTTTTTGTAGGGCATGTTGTGATTTGATATGGTCAAGACGTGATTATATAAATTGTTGTATGAGATGATCATGTTTTGTAACACAGTTATCGTCAACTGGCAGGAGCCATATGGTTGTCGCTTTATTGTATGAAATGCAATCGCCATGTAATTGCTTTACTTTATCACTAAGCGGTAGCGATAGTCGTGGAAGTAATAGTTGGCGAGAGGACAACGATGCTTCAATGGAGATCAAGGTGTCAATCCGATGATGATGGTGATCATGACGGTGCTTTGGAGATGGAGATCAAAAGGCACAAGATGATGATGGCCATATCATATCACTTATTTGATTGCATGTGATGTCTATCCTTTATGCATATTATTTTGCTTCGTACGGCAGTAGCATTATAAGATGATCTCTCACTAAATTTCAAGGTACAAGTGTTCTCCCTGAGTATGCACCGTTGCTACAGTTCGTCATGCCGAGACACCACGTGATGATCGGGTGTGATAAGCTCTACGTTCACATAACGGGTGCAAGCCGGTTTTGCACAAGCAAAATACTCGGGTTAAACTTGACGAGCCTAGCATATGCAGATATGGCCTCGGAACACTGAAACCGAAAGGTCGAGAGTGAATCATATAGTAGATATGATCAACATAGTGATGTTCACCATTAAAAACTACTCCATCTCACGTGATGATCCGACATGGTTTAGTTGATATGGATCACGTCATCACTTGGATGATTAGAGTGATGTCTATATAAGTGGGAGTTCTTAAGTAATATGATTAAACTAGCAGTGTGACCCGCGCATTTGCGCGGCTAGAATCTATGTACATTTTTACATGTATTGGCAAAAATCTTGAAAAGAAAATTAGCTTTTATAAACATTAATTCTCCCTCGCTCAATTCATCATATATTCAGTTTATCCGCTAATGCCAATGTCGTTTCCATAAACCTATGATATTTAGCATGACACAAATAATTAGTTATGTACTCAACATGATTTGTTGTTTCTACATTTATTGCTATTGTAAGGACATAGTCTTTATTGCCTTGTGATACTCTTATACATAACATGTTCTTCTTACCCATGTTGTATCTGAATTTGTACATGCATATACTATTTAGTTCTTCTCAGAGTAGCTCCTCTCGGCCTCACTAAGTCCTTTGAGCTCCAGGTATGACAATAATCCATCTGCGAAAAAAAGTATGACAATAATTCATGAATGCTCATGCTCGTCTATAATCTACTCATGTCCCCTCTTTGATCTGTTATCAAAACATTTTTATGTTGACACACATCAAGTACGGGTTATATGATTTTTTTTGTGTGGATAGAAGCAACAAATGCTTTAGCATACCTTTTAGGATGTTGATGTTTTTGCATCCGTCGCTATGTATTTGTTGTTAAGGAACAAAAATCACGATTTCCGCATAAAAGTATTCGAGATTTTAGAAATTTAAGGATTTGCTATAGAAATCTATGAAAAAGCATATAGATAAATTTCATGTATTTCTCATTTAAAATTTCATGCATATAATATTAATTATTTAATCTCAAGACATACATATATAAATAATGCGCTGACATCTGCTGCTTAGTTATTTCACACGGTGGAGTACACATGAAATAGCTTACTGATTGTAGTTCTTACTAAAAATTCATAACTATAAAGAGTCATATTTTTTGTACTCATAATGTGATATTAAAAAGATGTATTTTATTCATGACTTAGCTGTTAAGGATTTCAAATGGAGTTTGTTGGACAACAAAATATAATTTTAGATATTCATATACTTAAGGCATGTTCGTCCGAGATAAAAAAAATGCCTTTTTAATAATTTATTATTAAGAAAATATAAACATGTGTTCATTGTCCGAAATATATTCCGCTTAGATTACATACTCGTGGGGTAGCGATTTTAGGTTTACTATCGGCCAATTTGAGTTACAACACTTATGTCGAAGTTACCGGGGATAAGTTTCGAGAGAAAATACAACACTTGATATGTTTCGAATATATATGAACATTTTAACTTAGTAACTTATTAATGTTCCGAGAGAAAACTTTTTATTAACATCATTTTAACTTAGTAACTTTGTAACTTAGTAATGTTTCGAGAGAAAACTTAGTAACTTGGTACCATTTCGAGAGGAAACTTTCTATTAACATCTCTCTCTCCCTCCTCATGCTAGTTCTTCTTTTGACAATAGAAAGGTGCTACTTTCCTGTACATGTACACGTGATTGATGAATCCTTATGGCGTACGTCTCATCTTTCTTTTTTTAACTTGCGGCACACATTGAAGTTTGGCACAAATTTTCCTTTTTGTAATATAATAATGGGCCATGTTAGCAACGAAACTTTACATGTTGGATGTTTCTTTTTTTGTAAAGGAGGATTACCCTGGCCTCTGCATCAAGCGATGCACATAGTGTGGAATATGTGTACACGTTAATTTTCTTCATAACTTTTAGATTTTATTTAATCTCGTCCAGCAAAATCAAAATCGATGGACCATACATTTTGACCCATGTGGATAAACCGCGGTGACTTTTTGTCTCTTGTTTTTTGGTTCCTAAATATAATTATTTTTAGATACTTCAATATGGACCACATACGGAGCAAAATGAATGAATCTACACTCCAAAATATGTCTATATGCATCCGTATGTAGTCTATATTGAAATCTCTAAAAAGACTTAAATTTAGGAACGGAGTGAGTAAATTTTATTCATCTGGTTTTTAATAAAATTCATCTGGTAAGAGCCATATACGAATTGGAGGGGCATGCAATTAAAAAACCAAAATGTACGTACAAATGTATAGTGCTAAAAAAATGATGATTGAGGAATATGATTGTTTAATCTCGCCTGAAGGTCTTTCCGTTTTAGTGAATTGGATAGTAGCCAGGGATCTCTTAACTAAAGAAAAAATATAAATGGTACTCATATGTGTGTGTTTGTCTCTATATACATATGTATATGTGTCTGCCATGTAAAACCATAGACTTCTACATGTCTCTCTCCCTTCCACTCCACATCCATGGGGTGTGCCTTTCCGTCAATAAATTTCAAGGCACTTTACCTCAATGGTTCGTACTTAAACATCTATCATCTTCTCTGCTCGTCACATGTCCTATTTGCACTTTTTTTAGCTCTCGTAAATCAAGTTTTTTTATATGCTTCCATGCATATAGGTACTAATCTAATTTCCTATGTTGCTTCCCTTCGAAGGCAATGCAATTCTACTATACATTTATTGGAAACAACAAAAACTATCTCCTCTTACTCAATCTCGTCACATCTTTTCATTTCTTATTGTATCCACTTTCATCAACTTATATTACTTTTGCATACCTTAAATGGCCAATTATGTGCATGCCGTGATTTTTTTTGTACGGTATTGTAGCCACAACAGAATTATGCTTTCTAAATTCATGCATGTTATCATGCTTGCCTTGTACGTCATTTTGTATATCAATGTATTCTTTTATTGTTTAAAAGTGTATCATTTATTTGTATGTACTGACCGGCAAGAAATCTCCGGTGAACTTTAACTAATGCGTGGCGTCTTTGTGGCTATTCTGTTTGTGTTGATGAGCTCCACAATAACATACTAAGTTCTATAAAATGGAAATTAAATTTCTATTTTTAATACATTATTCCTCAATACCGTGTTTCTATAATAATAAAAGAACTATTAACATACTAAGTTATTATTAAAATCTCATGTGCACTAATAGCCGTGCTATTTATAGACCTAATATATTTTTAACACACACTTTATTTTGGAGTTAGTAATTAATATATAATATACTTTGAAAGTAGTTATAAGGATTTAATGCGGATTTTATTACAGAACCTATTGCGTTTTGGAAATTCACATACTTGAGATGTAGTTCATATCCAAATACAAATGCTATTTTAGTAATTTATTATTTTGATATTCATACATGTATTGATTGTCTAAAAGAACAAAAATTTGTAGTAATAACTTGCTAAAATATCCATTTAATTGGTATATGGTTCTAGTTTTATGATTGAGGAAATTCAGGCGACAAAAAATTGTAAAAAAATGACGTAGAGGAATGTGCAAAACAGAAAAATACAGTTGTGTATAGCTATTCCATAAAACTATCCGGATTAATCCATTGTACAGTAAGAGTTGTTTTAAATCCTAAAATTCATTGTTCAAAAGAAAATAGAATTGCAATATATTTTTAAGAGACCACTTTTGTCCAATTGTGGTCTGTATTATTAGTATCGGGAAATTAGCGGGCATGAAAGTTTATAAAATTCGGGATGGTGGTGAATGTGCAAAAGAAAAAACTATATAACTATCTTATTCGGAACGAAAATGTGTATAGTGATTCCAAAACTGCCTTGATTAATTTGCATGCAATAGAAGTTTTTTCTTGCTCCAAGTTTTAAGTTTTTCTTTGGTGCTACTCATAAGAACTTCAGGAAAGAAAAGAAAAAGGAACATGCTGAATTGATACGCCTATGTGTGCTGATGCAAAATTTGTGGTCACATGGCATACGAAAGATTTTTATCACAAACGGTGGAGCTCTAAGTTGAGCCTGAATCGTTTAACTATTATAAAAAAATCGTAAATGATGTCATCCCCCCCCCCCCCCCCCCCCCCCCCCCCCCCTGAGGAATCGTAGATGAAGTACACATATTCTGCTAGGAACCTTCCTTTCTATGCGTTGTGTGTTATGGTCAAACTCTTCCCTTTTTCCGGAACTGGACCCTTCGCTAGATGGTTATTAGAGGTCACTGTTGGTTAGGAAAGTAAATTATGCTAGAACATCTCACAAAAAGCAAGCCATTTATTCAGTGGACAGAATGCGGTTGCCTAGATGCTAGAAAAAAAGATTTAAAAGGGAAAATATGAGGAAATACATTCGGTAGACCTTCATTGTAGCAGATCATACCCATTGGATGTTATGTAAACAATATATAAGATTCTTAATCAAATGGATTATATAACAAAAATTCCAACGCATCGGCCATTTTTTGTAAAACATGTAGGTTTTTTGCGGCAAAAAATTACAATTATTTTACACACAAACGGGGATGCATATATCCTGTCTACAAACAGCCGATACTATTTTTTGTGTAAAATACATAGTTACTTCATAACCAAGTGATCTCACACGGCACAATGTATATCCTATCTAAAAAATTAAAATAAATGCATATACCTTCATAGAAAGAAAAGTCATATATCTTGCAAGCATGCATACACTATATATGTATCAGCTAGCTCGTATGATCAAACACGTACCAAGTAGTAGCAGGTCTACATGAAGAATCGATTAGCATATGTGCTGTAGGAAACAAAGAGATGGATCGGCGCACCTCTTTCTTTTGGATCAGTGCACTTGTCCACATCGAGGCATCAGTATGCATGTGTTTTATTGTGCTTGGCGGAGGCTGAAGCCCTCGCCTCGTTCGCCCCTTGACTGATCACTTGATCGTGCTGCCGCGACGGCGAGACGGCGACCCACGGCCTTGTGCACCACCATATACGCATTCGATTGTTGACAGCGATCTCACGGCCTTGTGCAGCACCATATACGCCTTTCATTATATGCACTGATCTGAATCGTACACTGCTGGCCACTTGCATGGCAGCTGTTGGCGCTGCCTCTCGCAGCGCCGCTTCTTCTTCTCCTACCTCGGTGGCTGCCTCTCATAGCTCACATATATATCATTGGAGACGCAAGATATTTGGTGGCTGGCTGCCTCACACAGCCCAACCTTTTCCTCTCATCTTTTATTCCTCTTGGCTCAACTCAAACAACAAGCTTTACATCTCTTATATAGAGACTCACGCGCGCGCGCACACACAGCCAAGGCCACACCGGCCACTAACCCACGCACGCACCACTAACTAATCCCTAGCTACATGGACGCCCACGTCCAGACTACATGGCCAAGCCATTCAACTAACTGACTGCATGCAACCACTAACAACCGACCAATTCTCTTGGCTCCAACTTGATCTCAACTTGATCTATCCAGCCAGCCGGTTTGGCTTCATCCTGCACGCGTCTCGCCGCTTCCCACGGCTGTGCCACATCACGCAGCACCCCGGCATCAAGCCTTGCGCCATATCACCCGGCACCGCGCCTTGTTGCCGTTATAGGCATCTCGCCGTGCTCACCGTATCACACGGCGGCCTGGCATCCCGTTTTCTCCACGTGTCTCAACTGAAACTTGGACGACTAGCTACTTCCTAGACCAACTAAGCTATATGTATAATCAAAACCAAACATGCAGATACATCATGACATGATTAGGGCTAACAATCACCTCCCTAATCTTGTCATGCTAACTCGTCAAATCGTCATGCGGATCACCCACAACACTTTGATGTGAACGACGCCGTCACAGCGCCAGTCACCATGCCGTTTTGTCGTGGACGACGCCGTCGCGGCGCCGAGTACCACGACCTCCTGCCGCATGTAGCAACTTCTCCTTGCCAAGGACGACGCCATCGCAGCGCCGGACACCACCATGCACCATCTTGTCATGGTCGACGCCATCGCAGCGCCTGCCACCACACCGACTTGCCGCACGCGGAGATCACCTCTTGAAGTGGACGACGCCTTCGTGACGCCGACCACCCCGCCATCATCATGTCGCGGCATCGCACCGCAACTGTCCACCAACAGCATCGCGCCGCCGCCGGCCTCCTCCTCGCGCCGTCATCCTCCATCTCACATGGAGTCGACCGCGCCGCCGTCACCGCCGCGGATCAACCTGGCTCTGATATCAATTGTTGGCGCTGCCTCTTGCAGCGCCGCTTCTTCTTCTCCTACCTCGGTGGCTGCCTCTCATAGCTCACATATACACCATTGGAGACGCAAGATATTTGGTGGCTGTTGGAAATATGCCCTAGAGGCAATAATAAAATGGTTATTATTATATTTCTTTGTTCATGATAATTGTCTATTGTTCATGCTATAATTGTGTTATCCGGAAATCGTAATACATGTGTGAATACATAGACCACAACACGTCCCTAGTAAGCCTCTAGTTGACTAGCTCGTTGATCAAAAGATAGTCATGGTTTCCTGACTATGGACATTGGATGTCATTGATAACGGGATCACATCATTAGGAGAATGATGTGATGGACAAGACCCAATCCTAAGCATAGCTCAAAGATCGTGTAGTTCGTTTGCTGTAGCTTTTCCAAATGTCAAGTATCATTTCCTTAGACCATGAGATTGTGCAACTCCGGGATACCGCAGGAGTGCTTTGGGTGTGCCAAACGTCACAACGTAACTGGGTGACTATAAATGTACACTACAGGTATCTCCGAAAGTGTCTGTTGGGTTGGCACGAATCGAGACTGGGATTTGTCACTCCGTATGACGGAGAGGTATCTCTGGGCCCACTCGGTAATGCATCATCATAATGAGCTCAATGTGACCAAGTGGTTGATCACGGGATCATGCATTACGGTATGAGTAAAGTGACTTGCCGGTAACGAGATTGAACGAGGTATTGGGATACCGACGATCAAGTCTCGGGCAAGTAACGTACCGATTGACAAAGGGAATTGTATACGGATTGATTGAATCCTAGACATCGTGGTTCATCCGATGAGATCATCGAGGAGCATGTGGGAGCCAACATGGGTATCCAGATCCCGTTGTTGGTTATTGATCGGAGAGTCGTCTCGGTCATGTCTGCGTGTCTCCCGAACCCGTAGGGTCTACACACTTAAGGTTCGGTGACGCTAGGGTTGTTGAGATATTAGTATACGGTAACCCGAAAGTTGTTCGGAGTCCTCGATGAGATCCCGGACGTCACGAGGAGTTCTGGAATGGTGCGGAGGTGAAGATTTATATATAGGAAGTCAAGTTTCGGCCATCCAAAAAGTTTCGGGGGGTAATCGGTATTGTACCGGGACCACCGGAAGGGTCCGGGGGTCCACCGGGTGGGGCCACCTATCCCGGAGGGCCCCATGGGCTGAAGTGGGAGGGGAACCAGCCCATAGTGGGCTGGTGCGCCCCCCCCATGGGCCTCCCCTGCGCCTAGGGTTAGAAACCCTAGGGGTGGGGGCGCCCCACTTGCCTTGGGGGGCAAGCCACCCCCTTGGCCGCCGCCCCCCTTGGAGATGGCATCTCCTAGGGCCGGTGCCCCCCTAGGGGTCCTATAAATAGTGGGGGGAGGGAGGGCAGCCGCACCCTAGCCCCTGGCCTCTCCCTCTCCCTCCCGTGACACTCCTCCGTCTCCCTGTGCTTGGCGAAGCCCTGCCGAGATCACCGTTGCTTCCATCACCACGCCGTCGTGCTGCTGGATCATCATCAACCTCTCCTTCCCCCTTGCTGGATCAAGTTGGAGGAGACGTCTTCCCAACCGTACGTGTGTTGAACGCGGAGGTGACGTCTGTTCGGCGCTAGGTCATCGGTGATTTGGATCACGACGAGTACGACTTCATCAACCCCGTTCTCTTGAACGCTTCCGCCGCGATCTACAAGGGTATGTAGATGCACTCCTCTCTCCCTCGTTGCTAGATGTCTCCATAGATTGATCTTGGTGATGCGCAGAAAATTTTAAAATTCTGCTACGTTCCCCAACAGGCTGCCTCACACAGCCCAACCTTTTCCTCTCATCTTTTATTCCTCTTGGCTCAACTCAAACAACAAGCTTTACATCTCTTATATAGAGACTCACGTGCGCGCGCACACACAGCCAAGGCCACACCGGCCACTAACCCACGCACGCACCACTAACTAATCCCTAGCTACATGCACGCCCACATCCAGACTACATGGCCAAGCCATTCAACTAACTGACGGCATGCAACCACTAACAACCGACCAATTCTCTTGGCTCCAACTTGATCTCAACTTGATCTATCCAGCCAGCCGGTTTGGTTTCATCCTGCACGTGTCTCGCCGCTTCCCACGGCTGTGCCACATCACGCAGCACCCCGGCATCAAGCCTTGCGCCATATCACCCGGCACCGCGCCTTGTTGCCGTTATAGGCATCTCGCCGTGCTCACCGTATCGCACGGCGGCCTGGCATCCCATTTTCTCCACGTGTCTTAACTGAAGCTTGGACGATTAGCTACTTCCTAGACCAACTAAGCTATAAGTATACTCAAAACCAAACATGCAGACACATCATGACATGATTAGGGCTAACAAACTTGCATGGCAGCAGCCTCCGCGTCGGTGCGCCGTCTAGATGGCGGACACACAGGAGGGCACGGGCCTTGGCTTATTAAATAAATAAGGAAGCTGTAAGCCTTGCTAGCCACGCATGATTGACCCCTTGTCCAATTCATCATAGATTTTGACTTTTCTATCTCTACGCTCGGGCAAGCTGTTTTTTTCCTGTGGAATCGGAAGGAATTGGTCCGATTTCTTGTCCTGCCCATAGTGGTGGGTTTCGGTTGAATGTGTATCTGTTTTTTGGCTGAGACGTGTATCTATCTGTACGTGACGTGGTCCAACTATTAATATGAAACATTATTTGTATGTAACGCTTATACTTAAAATCCCAGCCCTTAATATCGGAAATTGATGGCCAAGATAATTTAATCTATGTGGATCAACGTAATGGCTTGTTTTACTTATGTTTTAAGTATATAATAAATTGAACTTAAATTTATCATGAACTTAGTACCTGATAGTATTTTTCATGTCTATGTTGTTGTAGATAAATGGCCCGTGTTGTTGTTCCGTTGAATTTTAATGCGTTCCTAGAGAAAACTAAGTTGAAAGATGATGGTAGCAATTACACGAACTAGGTCCATAACTTGAGGATTATCCTCATTGCCGCACAGAAGAATTACGTCCTGAAAGTACCGCTGGGTGATAAGCCTGCTGCAGATGCTGCTGACGACGTTAAGAACGTCTGGCAAAACAAAACTGATGACTACTCGATAGTTCAGTGTGCCATGCTTTACGGCTTGGAATCGGGACTTCAACGACGTTTTGAACGTCATGAAGCATATGAGATGTTCCAGGAGTTGAAGTTAATATTTCAAGCAAATGCCCGGATTGAGAGATATGAAGTCTCCAATAAGTTCTATAGCTGCAAAATGGAGGAGAATAGTTCTGTCAGTGAATATATACTCAAAATGTCTGGGTACCACAACCACTTGACTTAGCTGGGAGTTAATCTTCCTAATGATAGTGTCATTGACAGAGTTCTTCAATCACCGCCACCAAGCTACAAGAGCTTTGTGATGAACTATAATATGCAAGGGATGGATAAGACAATTCCCGAGCTCTTAGCACTGCTAAAGGTTGCGAATGTAGAAATCAAGAAGGAGCATCAAGTGTTGATGGTCAATAAGACCACCAGTTTTAAGAAGAAGGGAAAAGTGAAGTAGGGGAACTTCAAGAAGAACAACAAGTAAGTTGCTGCTCAAGTGAAGAAGCCCAAGTCTGGACCTAAGCCTGAGACTGAGTGCTTCTACTGCAAAGGGCCTGGTCACTGTAAGCGGAACTGCCCCAAGTATTTAGCAGATAAGAAGGATGGCAAAGTGAAAGGTATATTTGATACACATATTATGGATGTGTACCTTACTAATGCTCGCAGTAGCGCATGTGTATTTGATACTGGTTCTGTTGCTAATATTTGCAACTCGAGACAGGGGCTACGGATTAACCGGAGATTGGCTAAGGATGAGGTGACGATGTGCGTGGGAAATGGTTCCAAAGTCGATGTGATCGCCGTCGGCACACTACCTCTACATCTAACTTCGGGATTAGTTTTAGACCTGAATAATTGTTATTTGGTGCCAGCGTTAAACATGAACATTATATCTGGATGTTGTTTGATGCGGGACGGTTTTTCATTTAAATAAGAGAATAATGGTTGTTCTATTTATATGTGTAATATCTTTTATGGTCATGCACCCTTGATGAGTTGTCTACTTTTACTAAATCTTGATAGTAGTGATACACATATTCTTAGTATTGAAGCCAAAAGATATAAGTTTAATAATGATAGTGCGACTTATTTGTGGCACTGCCGTTTAGGTCATATTGGTGTAAAGCGAATGAAGAAACTTCATGCTGATGGACTTTTGAAATCACTTGATTATGAATCACTTGATGATTGCGAACCATGCCTCATGGGCAAGATGACTAAGACTCCGTTCTCCGGAACAATGGAACGAGCAATAGACTTATTAGAAATAATACATACTGATGTATGCGGTCCAATGAGTGTTGATGCTCATGGCGGGTATCGTTATTTTCTGACCTTCACAGATGATTTGAGCATATATGGGTATATCTACTTGATGAAACAGAAATCTGAAACATTTGAAAAGTTCAAAGAATTTTAGAGTGAAGTGGAAAATCATCGTAACAAGAAAATAAAGTTTCTATAATCTGATCGTGGAGGAGAATATTTGAGTTACGAGTTTGGTCTTCATTTGAAACAATGCGAAATAGTTTCGCAACTCACGCCACCTGGAACACAACAGCGTAATGATGTGCCTGAACGTCGTAGCGCACTTTATTAGATATGGTGAGATCTATCATGTCTCTTGCTGATTTACCACTATCGTTTTGGGGTTATGCTTTATAGACGGCTGCATTCACGTTAAATAGGGCACCATCGAAATCCGTTGAGACGACACCTTATGAACTGTGGTTTAGCATGAAACCCAGGTTGTTGTTTCTTAAAGTTTGGGAATGTGATGCTTATGTGAAAAAGCTTCAACCTGATAAGCTCGAACCCAAATCAGAGAAATGTGTCTTCATAGGATACCCAAAAGAGACTGTTGGGTACACCTTCTATCACAGATCTGAAGGCAAGATATTCGTTGCTAAGAATGGATCCTTTCTAGAGAAAGAGTTTCTTCCGAAAGAAGTGAGTGGGAGGAAAGTAGAACTTGATGAAGTAATTGTACCTGCTCCCTTATTGGAAAGTAGTTCATCACATAAATCAGTTCCAGTGATTCCTACACCAATTAGTGAGGAAGCTAAAGATGATGATCATGAAACTTCTGATCAAGTTACTACCGAACCTCGTAGGTCAACCAGAGTAAGATCCGCACCAGAGTGGTACGGTAATCTTGTTCTGGAAGTCATGTTACTTGACCATGACGAACCTATGAACTATGAGGAAGCGATGATGAGCCCAGATTCCGCAAAATGGCTTGAGGCCATAAAATCCGAGATGGGATCCATGTATGAGAACAAAGTATGGACTTTGGTTGAATTGCCCGTTCATCGGCAAGCCATAGAGAATAAATGGATCTTTAAGAAGAAGACTGATGCTGACGGTAATGTTACTGTCTAAAAAGCTCGACTTGTTGCGAAAGGTTTTCGACAAGTTCAAGGAGTTGACTACGATGAGACCTTCTCACCCGTAGCGATGCTTAAGTCCGTCCGAATCATGTTAGCTATTGCCGCATTTTATGATTATGAAATTTCGCAAATGGATGTCAAAACTGCATTCTTTAATGGATATCTTAGAGAAGAGTTGTATATGATGCAACCAGAAGGTTTTATCGATCCTAAAGGGGCTAACAAAGTGTGTAAGCTCCAGCGATCTGATAACCCACAAGTATAGGGGATCGCAACAGCTTTCGAGGGTAGAGTATTCAACCCAAATTTATTGATTCGACACAAGGGGAGCCAAAGAATATTCTCAAGTATTAGCAGCTGAGTTGTCAATTCAACCACACCTGGAAACTTAGTATCTGCAGCAAAGTGTTTAGTAGCAAAGTAATATGATAGTGATGGTAACGGTAACAAAAGAGTAATGAAAGCAAAGTAATATTTTTGGTATTATGTAGTGATTGTAACAATAGCAACGGGAAAATAAATAAGCGTAAACCAGTATATGGAAAGCTCATAGGCATCGGATCAGTGATGGATAATTATGCCGGATGTGGTTCATCATGTAACAGTCATAACATAGGGTGACACAGAACTAGCTCCAATTCGTCAATGTAATGTAGGCATGTATTCCGAATATAGTCATACGTGCTTATGGAAAAGAACTTGCATGACATGTTCTGTCCTACCCTCCCGTGGCAGCGGGGTCCTAATGGAAACTAAGGGTTATTAAGGCCTCCTTTTAATAGAGAACCGGAACAAAGCATTAGCACATAGTGAATACATGAACTCCTGAAACTACGGTCATCACCGGTAAGTATCCTGATTATTGTCACTTCGGGGTTAACGGATCATAATACATAATAGGTGACTATAGACTTGCAAGATAGGATCAAGAACTCTCATATATTGATGAAAACATAATAGGTTCAGATCTGAAATCATGGCACTCAGGCCCTAGTGACAAGCATTAAGCATAGCAAAGTCATAGCAATATCAATCTCAGAACATAGTGGATACTAGGGATCAAACCCTAACAAAACTAACTCGATTAGATGATAAATCTCATCCAACCCATCACCGTCCGGCAACCCTACGATGGAATTACTCACGCACGGCGGTGAGCATCATGAAATTGGTGATGGCGGATGGTTGATGATGACGATGGCGACGAATCCCCCTCTTCGAAGCCCCGAACGGACTCCAGATCAGCCCTCCCGAGAGGTTTTAGGGCTTGGCGGCGGCTCCGTATCGTAAAACGCGATGATTTCTTCTCTCCTATTTTTTTCTCCCCGAAAGCAGTTATATAGAGTTGGAGTTGGAGTCGAGAGGTCTCCAGGGGGGCCACGAGGTAGGGGGAGCGCCCTAGGGGGGCGCGCCCCCACCCTCGTGGCAAGGGTGTGGCCCCCCTGGTCTTCATCTTTGGCAAGGATTTTTTTATTATTTATTGTAAGATATTCCATGGAGTTTCAGGTCATTCCGAGAACTTTTGTTTTCTGCACATAAAACAACATCATGGCAATTCTGCTGAAAACAGCGTCAGTCTGGGTTAGTTCCATTCAAATCATACAAATTAGAGTCCAAAACAAGGGCAAAAGTGTTTGGAAAAGTAGATACGACGGAGACGTATCAACTCCCCCAAGTTTAAACCTTTGCTTGTCCTCAAGCAATTCAATTGACAAACTGAAAGAAATAAAGAAAAACTTTTACAAACTCTGTTTGCTCTTGTTGTTGTAAATATGTCAAGCTAGCATTCAAGTTTTCAGCAAATTTTATAACTAACCACATTTGCAATAATTCTCAGGTCTCATGATTACCCATATCAATAGCATAATCAACTAGCAAGCCATAATAATAAATCTCAGATGACAACACTTTCTCAAAACAATCATAATATGATATAACAAGATGGTATCTCGCTAGCCCTTTCTGAGACCGCAAAACATAAATGCAGAGCACCTTTAAAGATCAAGGTCTGACTAGACATTGTAATTCATGGTAAAAGAGATCCAATCATAGTCACACCCAATGTAAACTAACAATAATGAATGCAAATGACAGCTGCGCTCTCCAGCTAGTGCTTTTAATAAGAGGATGATGACTCAACATAAAAGTAAATAGATAGGCCCATCTCAGAGGGAAGCAGGGATTTGTAGAGGTGCCAGAGCTCGGTTTTGAAATAGAGGTGAATAATATTTTGAGCGGTACACTTTCATTGTCAACATAACAACCAAGAGATGGCGATATCTTCCATGCTACACACATTATAGGCGGTTCCCAAACAGAATGGTAAAGTTTATACTCCCTCTCCACCAACAAACATCAATCCATGGCTTGCTCAAAACAACGAGTGCCTCCAACATACATCAGGTCCCATGGGGAGTTTTGTTTTGCAATTATTTTTGGTTTAGTTTGCATAAAGCATGGGACTGGGCATCCCGGTGACCAGTCATTTTCTCGTGAGTGAGGAGCGGAGTCCACTCCTCTTGAAAATAACCCGCCTAGCATGGAAGATGCAGACAGCCCTAGTTGATACATGAGCTATTCGAGCATACAAAACAGGATGATTATTTGAAGGTTTAGAGTTTGGCACATACAAATTTACTTGGAACGGCAGGTAGATACCGCATATAGGAAGGTATAGTGGACTCATCTGGAATAACTTTGGGGTTTAAGGAGTTTGGATGCAGAAGCAGTATTCCCGCTTAGTACAGGTGAAGGCTAGCAAAAGACTGGGAAGCGACCAACTAGAGAGTGACAACAGCCATGTACATGCATTAAAATTAATAAACATTGGATGCAAGCATGAGTAGGATATAATCCACCATGAACATAAATATCGTGAAGGCTATGTTGATTTGTTTCAACTACATGCATGAACCGGCTTTTCTCATCTCAGTTAGTCCATCATATATCATCATAATTGCCTTTCACTTGCACAACCGAATGATGTGAATAATAATAAGAGTGCACGTGCATTGGACTAAGCTGGAATCTACGAGCATTCAATAAACAGGAGAAGACAAAGCAATATGGGCTCCTGGTTAAATCAACAATAAAGCATATAAGAGCCACTTCAACAATTTAATCATGATCTTCTCCTACTGACCCCCAAAGAAAAAAAATAA